>NW_020455965.1:3487137-3695734 GCF_003342845.1 Nothoprocta perdicaria
GGGCTGCGCGGCTCCCAGCTCGGCTCCCAGCGCGGCTCCCAGCGCGGCTCCCAGCGCGGGCTGCGCGGCTCCCAGCGCGGCTCCCAGCGCGGGCAGCGCGGCTCCCAGCGCGGAGCGCCCCGCGGCTCTTCCCAGGCCGTCCCCAGCACTCGCCCCCCGCAGCCGCGTCTGCAGCTCCCCTCTCCTCGCTCCCCGAATTGGCCACGCAGTGATTCCCAATAATATAGAGTTCCCTATAATTCCCCTCATCTCACACGTAGCTTTAGTATTTTGTACAGAAATTCAATTCATTCATTTATTGCACTGAAAACACCAACTAGAAAAGTAGAATACTTTTTTTCTTAAAAGAAAACTTCTTATGTGTCTTTTTTTTTTTTTTTTGTTCTATGCTTTCTCCATCCTTCTCCCACCCTCTATATCTTTGTTCCATCATCACTATCAAAGCACCTGGCCCTGTTTTACTGTTTCAGGTTAAAATTGGGTGTCCAAATCAGGACTGGTGAGAGTTGCAAGTGCATTCCAATAGCAAAAGCATCTGCAAGAAAAAAAATAGGAGCATTTGCAGTGTGTACTGTGAACTGCGTGCTGTTTTGTTAAAGTTTCCTGTTGCAGCAGGTGGTGGTGAGAAGAAAATCAGATGTTTAAAATCAATACTGTCACTTGAATGACTGTTCGTTTGCCTGCCAAAAATGCTTTTATGTGTCGTGAATCCTATTAACTAAAACAAGTAAAATCTAAAAGAGGCTGCTTCATTTTAAAATTTTTAAATTCAGGTACATCAATAATGGAATTGTCTCTTTGTGGACTCTCTCCAAAGTTTTGAAAGGGTATTGATGTGTATATCAGAAGCCATAAAGTGACTTCAAAGCAGCGTTAATCTTTTATCACCCAGAAAAATTTTGCTTGCACTTCGTGGACATCTCTACAGCATAAATGTAGTCATGTCAGTTGCTGCTTCTGTGCTAGCAAGGGTCATTTCCCTAAAACACAACAAAATAAAAAGTCTTTGCAGCTACAGTGACTTAGGTACTTGCATAATTCTGGGGAGAATCTAGACGAGTGGAGCTTATCTAGTCCAGTCCATGCAGCTGTTTAAAACACAGGCAGTTAGGTGTGTGGCTTTCCAAAACTTTATCCATCCCGTCTTGCATGCATCCCATGAAGGAAATGCCATTTTCTGTGAGACAACAGATATCTTTGCTTACTGGCCATTTACTAAGATTGTGCCCCCCGGGGACACAAAGAACAGATGATTTTCTTTGGGACAGCCACTTGCATTCTGAGAACTACTGGTGTTGCCAACCCAAAGTCTTTCCCTTTTCCCCAGTAAATAACCCAAACTCTTTCAGTCTTTCCTCACATTTTTTAAACCTATGGCAGCTCTCATTGCCTTCCTTTAAACGTTGTCTATTTCCTTTCTTTCTGTGCCCCAAACTGGGTGCACGTAGAGTACCTAAACCTTATCAGTAATGAGCAGAATAAAAGAGTAGCCCAGAAGTTTCACACGCTGAATATATAACCTAATGATTTTTTTTTTGCAATTTTTTTTGCATCCTTTGATGAACTGTAACCTTTCCCACAGTGCTATTACTTAGCCATTTTTCCATATCCTGCATTTGCATAGTTGATTATTTTCTGCTGGCTGCTGCTGTGCTCTTTGCACTTAAAAACACCTTCTGTCTCTTTGTTCTAAGAACTAAAGTTCATCTGACTGGACTATAATTTCCCAGAGCTTCTTTCCCCATTCTCCATTTTATGGATGGATGTAATGCTTGTCTTTTTCCAGCCTTGGGGTACCTAGCACATCCCCTGGAAGTGCTCAAAGAGCACTGCTAATTAATGGTAACGAGATTCTTCAGCTTTGCTCCATTTTCAGGTATTGTTCAGTTCTATGTATTTGATTGTGAAATTCGACAGGTTCTGTTGTAGTCTCCAAGCTGCTCCTGGCTGAGATTTCACTTCATTCTGACAGGTATTAACTGTTCAAGGCACCTGCTCATAGCTGATTTTTCAGTGAAGGATGATTCTTCACAATTTTGTTTTATCTTTCCATCGAGAAGCAAATCAGCATTGTTCTTGCTTTATCAATATACTTCTGGAAAATATTGTTAGTTTTGCTATCATAGAATCATGGAATGCTTAAGGTTGGAAGGGACCTCAGAGGTCATCTAGTCCAACCCCCCTGCTCACGCAGGGTCACCTGGAGCACGTGGCACAGGGCTGTGTCCAAGCGGGTTTTAAAGATCTCCAAAGAAGGAGACTCCACAACCTCCATTGAGTGTGAGAGAACTCCCACCCGGGAGTGAGCATGCCAGTCTGTGTGAGTGTGCACTACACCCATGAGTGAGCACTCCCGCTGTGCATGAGCAGCACCCACGTGAGTGTTCCCCAGATGAGTGAGCATTCTACCTGTGAGTGAGAACTCCTCCCTGTGAGTGAGCACTCATAATGCACGAGTGATCACTCCCCATATGACTGAGCATTCCACCCATGAGTGAGCACACCTCACCGGAGTTAGCGCTCAAAGGAGTGGAAACTCAGGAAACAAATGCTCCAGTATTTGTTCAGAATTCCTATTCTGCTTCTATAAACATGATTAATCCTGTAGGTGCTCATGTCGTAACTGTGAATGCCACAGACAGAGATCAGGTAAGTCCTAGTTTTTCATTCTGAGACTGCTTTTAGCTGCAGCCCAAATGTACTTTTCTCCATTCTCTAGAATTACCAACTGTTCCTACCCTTCACAATGTACTCATGGTGCACATGTATTTTTCTTTGATATTGATATAGGAACATTTCCTCTGGAAATTCAGTATTGGCAGGGATACCCAAATATACTTTCCAGGACATTGACATAGTGTGCATCTCTAAGCTGTGTGGATTCTGTGGACGGTGAATAGCTGTTTCTAACTCACTTCCACAGATGAGGAATCTGAAGCACATTGCCTCAAGTCACATGGGGAGTCTAGAAGATAAAGAAATTTTCACTTTCTTGTGTTGACTTCTTAACATCCTTCTCCTCCTCTTTGGAATTCTGAATCTAGAATTAGAGTTGTAATTTGTGGACTTTGCTCACAAAACTCATGTGTTTTTGGATGAGCTGAAATAGACTAAAAGTTTGTGCAGAACTCAAGGCCCATAAGGAACCTAAGGCAGAACACTAAATACTCTAAATACTTTGCTATATAAGGATATTTTTATAAGCCTATAAATATGTCTGACTTTTGGAATATCAAAAATGATTTTCCAGAGGAATGTTTGTCCATTGGCCCTTTTCTTTGCTGTCGCTCTTGTGTTACAGTTTTACACCAACTAACTCTGAGCCCAGCTCTCTCTGGTTATTTAAAATGCCTCCGGCATTCTGCCCATGTAGGCATGGAAATGTTAAGATTCCAGTAAGTCTGTATTAAAAGACTTGAAGTAATTTGGTCTTGCAACCSATAGTTRCATGAAGTTGKGTTCCTCTCTKGGCAGGGGCAAAATGRSCYTGTTGGATACTACATCCTCCCCGATATAAACTTCTCTCAGTTCTTCTTGATAGAAGATAGGAGTGAGGGCAGAATAATAACAACTGGAAACTTGTCCAGATCAGGAGAGATCCATTTAACAGTAATGGCTGAAGACCATGGTTGTCCATCATTAAACAGCACTGCTATGATTACTCTTAATGTGCTTGACAACCGTCCATTTGTTCCTCGGTTTGACAACATGGAAATCAGCTGAGGCTTCCATATTAAGTTATATAACTGGTACATATTCTCCATGTCATGGAAAACCTAGTAAAGCTGAAGCTAAGCTTCATCACAATTCCTTCTCCTCCTCTTGTAGAAGAAAGGACATTAGATTTCAAATAGCTAGTCTAGGAGTCCAGTGGTTCTGTGTACTGGATGCTTGGCTTTACTTATTTCTTTTTCCATGGCTTGTGTAGATCATCTTCTTTGTCCCTTTCCTCTTGCACAGTAATTAAAAAAAAGCATTGGTTTTTATTGCAGTCATTGCTAATTGAATATAAGATCTGTCTATGCTAATACTTTCTCTCAGCCCACAAATGAAAATCCTCCTTGTCCTTTACTGAAGGATAAACCTATGTCTACCTGGAGAGGTAGAAATTACACTCTAAAAACCAGTGAGCTCTAGCAAACATCTAGAGGGGAGAAAACTCTCTCTTAAGGAGTTAAATTTCAAACTCTGTCAGTGCAGTAATTGATATGAAAAATAACATTATGATTTATCATTTCTTTTCTATATTTGTGTTTCAGTTATGGAAAACATGGAAGTGGATTATTTAATTTACACTTTTGCTGTGGCTGAAACTTTAGGAAAAGAGATTGATTATGCAATTGTATCTGGCAATAATGCAGGTGAGTATTTCTGCCTTATTAAGATAATATACTAACCTGTCATTTTTGTGGCAGATACTGCTATATTTAATGATCTTTATTTTTTAAAGAAAGAATGTAAAGAAAATATATATTTCTCAAAGACTATCTCAAAGACTTATTTCTGTCTTTCTATCTCAAAGACTTATTTCTCTCATGTTTTGCATGTATTTGGTCACTTACAGAGTATCTTACAGACCAGTTATTAGGAAAAATAAAGATGAATTTTCAGGTTTCAAATTATTTTCTTTCCACACTGACTTCAAGAACACCTCTATCTTTATTAAAAAATTGAGTTTTACAGAAGTATTATTCAATATATGGGACGGTGAACATGGCCACTTTCCATTCCTGTTCCACCCAAATATGTAGCTTCATTCCATCTTTATTTACAAGATTTGAGCTATGTGGAAAATCTCTGTCTGTTGTCTACTCAAATAAACTCCTACTAGGTCAGTGGAGGGGGGTTAGGGGGTTATTACATACAGAGTGGTAGTGGAAAATAGTACCCATGATTTTACTTTGTAGACATTATACATTTATCAACTATACAGAAAGCGATCATATCTCTTAAGCGCTCTGGATATTTGTTTTAAGAGGCAGATGGTAGAGTAACACTGAAGTAAAAGACTACTTCATGTGCCAGCTGTCCTGCTTGTGTGATCTAACGATGAGCATCCATAGAGTCCAATACTACATTGCTTTAAATGCCAGTAAAAGTCACTTCTCATTCGCGACCTCAGTTAGGAATTTGGCTAACTTATTTTGGGAGATTTATATCTCTCCTAACTTACTTGAAAATCAAATTCAAGATTTGAAATGTATAGAAATACTTTCGCAGAATTTACCCCTTAATTTTTTGAGAGGAAAAAAAAAAACATAGTAGAGTTTTGTGTTTTGCTTCATTACTTTGAGGAAGGTTATGTTCACTGGAACAGCATTTCTATTTGCAGGAGCCATGCAAACACTCTACCTTTTATCAGTTTTTTGTATGTGTTTAAAAGGATTTTTAATCAACAAAATTAACACAAAATCCTCAATCTCCAAGCTAATAATTTACTTTTCACTTTTCCTAAGATAGTAATTTACTTTTCAATTTTCCTAAGACTGACAAGGGAAAAATCACTAATTAGTTTTCACTTCTGCTTACTCTAATTCACTGCCTTGTTTCTGGAACAGCACGGTGTTGTAGAGTTTAAGCTGCAAATAATTTATGAGGAAAAACAAATTATTTGTGTTTCAAGCTTTTATTATGGTACTACAAAATACAAAAATCTGTCTCCATGCTCTTCCCCAAAAATGCATTTCGCATGTAAACTGCTCTGTAAGTTCTTACATAAAACAAATATTTCAGACCTCCTTCTGTGTCCCATTTGTGATGATGCATGGTTGGAACTGAGGTCTAGTAGCGGGCTTGCTAACCTTATGTTGCAGCTTTCTCATCATGAATATCTAGTATATTTAAATAGATTATGTCATTATTTGCTACTGCTATAAATAGATACTGTATAAAAGCACACAGTTAAAAATTCAATATACTTGTATAACATTATTCCTGAAAACAAGCTGTGATGGTCTAGCTCTTTAATTATCTTTAAAGTTGCTTGCTAAAAGGAAAAGAAAACCACATTTTTCAGTACAGTGGAACATAACTCAAACCAAGAATAGTTTGGTTTGTCAGTTTTCCTGAGGCATAGTAGGAAATCCTTTATTGCACTGAATGTGTGCATAAGCTCTGCCTTTGCTTCACAAAACAGACCTAACAAAACCTGACAATTGAGTTTTTATAGTGAAACAGATTTTAAATATGCTTGGATCTGTACAATCATATTTACCATATTTCATATTTTATTAAAGTACAGTGCCAATTCTTAATTTTGCATTCCTGATATCACATTTAAATCTTATATTATGCAGGGATTGACTTCCCACTTTAGAGAGAGAGGGGAATTTTGGCTTCTTGGTGCATTTTTAATGTACTTAAATGTTATTCCCTCTGAACCCCAGTTTTAACCTACTGTTGCCTCATTGCAGCAGGTTAGAGTCACACATGGCAATTAGTTCCCTGAATGAAGAATCATCCAAAGTGACATGTGGAATCATGTCTGGAGACAGTGCATTAACTCAGTCAGCACCCTGCTGTTAACTGTATCATAAAGGAGGCCAGCGATGCTGAATTTTTCATGTAGATTATGGTTGGATTGAATTACCAAAGAGAAATTCATTAGAAGCATTAGAAGCATTTCTGGTCATCCAGGAACTGAATTATTAACCAACAATATTTCTTTTTTGGCTAACAACAGTTTGTGAATTAAACAAAAGGCTTTGGCATCTGCACCTTAACACATTGCAGACTTTAATTTTTCCGTGGCTAAGTTCCATGGACTCCAAGGGCTTGAGATTGCTCCCAGGTCCTCAAGGCAGTGCAGGGAAGCAAATAGGGAGAGAAGGACTCATCTCCAAACTGTGCATAGAGCTAGTCTGAGATGACCATTAATAAATTGTCAACACAGATAAGTACTTAAACAAATACTCCTTTCCAGAGTACAGGTGCTAGAGTTCACGTTGAAGACTGAAGCTTCTTCTGACTGCAGATCAGATCGCCATTACTTTTATTTAATGGAAATAATGATCAAGTACTGCCTCGCTTCACAAAGAAAAGGCCTGCTGCTTAAATTAATAGGATAAAGCCATAAGGAGGAAAGCTTGGCCCTGGTTATCTACAAAACCCAAGTTGGACCAAACAGGTCCTTCTTCCCGGGGAAATGTACTCTGCATGAGTCTGTGAGTGGGCAGAAGAACCACTCCTCAAACTGTGTTGAAGCCAGATGTCTCTACAAAAGACATATAAGAGTCAAGAGGTGAGAAAAGAAGAACTTGTAGAAATCTGCTCAGTGTTTCAGGTCCTCCTATGTGAGGGAAGTAACCTGGATTCTAGATCTCACTGGCAAGACTGCAGGCATTTTTTTTAGATGTTCTTGCAATAAAAAGTGCAGAAATGATTCTAGAAGAAGACACCAGAAACCAGGCTTTGTACCACATGGCAATCTCTTCTGATGTGCACATCATCTTACCTAAACCTCAGGCACCAAGTTCCTGGAGATCCATATTTAATGCACTGAAAATTCCTACTTTCCCTTCTTTTAAAGAGTAAATGTGATGACAATAACAAAATTTCATTTTTACCCTGTAATCTTTGAGTTACATCAACCTGCATCTTATTTTTGTCCTTCAGAACTGTTCAGAGCAAAATTGTTTTTTTTATTGTTTAATTTTTTTTCTCACCACAGTGGAATGTGTCTGGCTGTATTGCAAAAAAAGCCTTGAAGTCAGATCTATACCTATGACTTTCTACTTGACAAATACAAATATCTTCGTTGACCAAGGCTACAGCATCCACACTGACCTCTCAATGTATCCCAGTAATTACAAGAGGGAGCACTGTTGCCCAACAAATTTGGTGTAGATTACATCCCTCGTTATCTCTCTGTATTTCCAGTGGTTATGTGCAGAGTGGCTCACTCATATTACCTGTCTGATGAAATGAATTAATAGGAGTAATTTAAAGGAAAGTTAAGTACATAGCCTTCTACATGACTCCTGAAATTGCCAAAGTTACTTATTCAAGAATAATAACAGCTGAATGTTATCTTCAAATTACCTGTGAGCAAAATATTCCTCCCCAAAGAGTTTTAGATTTGAATCTGAAAACAGAAGTCATTACCACACAGATGAGCTGTAACAATATGCAAGTTCATAATATTTCAAGACAATTTAGCTTCATGTATTATTTAGTTCTAGTGGGCAAGAACTCTTCTAAAATCCAATCATCTTCCCTTTCTATTGCTTGCATTCAGCATTACAAGCAAACAACCCAAATCACTTTGGCACAGGAAGCAAATTGAGAGGCAGATGAGTGCAGAAGGAGACAAAAACAAACAAACAAACAAACAAGTCTGCTTCACTGTAACTCTTGCTCTAGGGAAGGACAAGAGCTCAACCTCAAGGGACTAAGCAGTCCTTAGGGAACCCCATCCAGATACTCGATTGCTGTAAGTCTTCATGAAAGTGATGATGCTTGTCTCATTTATGTGAACTGAAAATGCAACTGGAACAGTATCAAAGGCAGAGTTATAAATCTGGGCCTGCAGTGAGGCCTGTAGCCTCACTGGTGACATGCTCCACAGGAGGATGGAGCTGTTGCATGTGTTGTGCAGTGTGTTTGTATGGGACCCTCTGAAGCTAGGAACAAGCTGGGAGAGGCAGGCTGACATGAGATGGAAAAAGTGGGAAAGTCATGCACAGGGGGTTACCTCCTCTCAGAGGAGATTCACAAATATCACAGGCATCAGCATAGCTCCTGCTGTAATTGCTGCATAACTTTACATTATTAAAATTAAGAGAAGCAACTTGACTTTCAGAAACGTTTATTCCTTCCCTCAAATTTACATCAGCTAGTAAAAAGGATGATTAAAGGTCACAGCTAAAAAGGCTAGAAGATTTTCTAGTTCAAGAAAGGTACTGGCTGTAGTAGCTTACCTGGTCCCCAATGGAAAAATTGTCTTCACCAATCCTGTATTGCCAAGAGCTTAATATCTATGAAGGAGCTTCTATCAGCCTAATATTTCTAAGGGAAACTGAATGCTACTTTCCTTCTCCAACCAGGATGACTTTCCGCCTGTCCTTAGATCAGTCTTTTAGAGGCAAATAATGAGCTCTGCACTGTTTCCTGTCATAGCACATTTGAATTTTTGACTTTGACATTGTCATAATTTACACAATTTGAAGCAGTGTCTATGGCATTCACATATGGGAATATACTATGTATCCTATGGCATATATTGCTGAAATATGCTTCTCCCAGTACCCAAGGGTCCTGCCTAAGAAGAATTGTCTGCTGGAGCATGTCCCAGGCTCTCAAAAATACCCGTGCAGAATGGCCAAGACAGCCCTTGCTGTATTTTATGCTGTATCATATGGATTTACTGGTTCAGGCTGGTAATGACTTTGAGATGACCACACCATTGCATAATGCAGAAACAATGTGAAAGACTTATCGAAGGCCAAGTTGTAAACTCACAGTGAATCCCCCAAATTGCATAATCTTTGTATTCAGTCCAAAGGACTTTCTTGTTATACAAAATGGCAATGGGATTATTTAATTCAATCCAGAATATTTTACAGGCAAGCAAAAAACTACATGGTAATATCCCTTAGGTAAAAGTGTTGACATAGTATCTAACTGGGAGAAAAAAGAGAAAAAAGGACCTACATCTTGGTAATGGGCTGCTGCAGATAAGTTACAGGAGGAGATGATAACTGCAGCGTTTTTAACAAGTAATAAAAGTAAGTAATAGGTCAGTAAATAGTGGTAATGGAGGAAGGAAGTGGATTGTCATTACCTAAATACAAACTGGAGAAACATTACAGGAACTTATAGACTTCATTAGGGACAACTTTCTCTTTCAGCAGCCTTTCCCAGAACAGTCATTTTAGACTTGGTTCTGACTAGAGAAAATGAATTGATAGAATTAAATATAATAAATGCAGAGATTAGGATAAGATAACGGTCATGTTCTGATATGCAACATAACCATCTAAAGACATTATCTTTAAAGTGCTGAAGTATTAGAGTGAAGATCTGGAGTGCAGATAGGGCATACTGTCAGATACTAACTCACCTCCACTGTGTCCCAGGAATAAGGAATTCACTTAAGGAATAAGAGGTGAAAAAATGCTGAATAAAGGCCATAGACATCCAAAAAAAGCAGACCACCTGTTTCAGGAGCCTGTAGGAAGACTCTATTGGGAAAATAATCAAAAGGATAAGGGAGTACAATTTCACTATTTCGATGCACAGAAAAACATTATCCTACTGAGGAAAAAGATAGGAGCCATAGCAGAGGGTCATTATATTTGCATCAGGAGCTGAAAGAAAAAAGGATCACAACATCTAATGTGAACATAGAAGTATAATAAAAACACAGAAGGAAAAAAATCAGCAAGGTTAAACTACAAAAGTTATGCATGGCAAAAAAGTACATCAGATGTGACAGCAAAAGACACACAAGTATAGGAGATGACGCAGGGGCAGCATGGAAGTGACTAGGGAGCAAGGGAGGAATAAGGATGGTGGCAACAAGGCTTAATTCAGAAGGATTACAGACCCTCTGACAGTGCAAGGAGAGCAATAAAAATGTACATTTCTGAGGAAAATGAAGGGCATGGGTTTGTTCAGTCCAGAGAAGGGAGCACTAGATGAAGTGTAACAGCAATCCCTTGGAAAACAGGGTCAACTGCAATAGGATCAACTTTGTAATTGCTCAGGAAAGTCAACACTGATGAGACAGAGAGAACACAGGACTGTTCTCTTGCAAGGTTTTGACACTGGGTTGTACAGACATCTGTCAGGGATGGTCTGTGAAAATGTGATCCTTATTTCAAGGGCCTGGGCTGGTAACCCCCTTTTTCCATCACACATCCCATTCATCGATGCATGATTCCCACCACATCCAATCCAATCCAGTCTCTAGCCCTGAAGTAGGAAGAAAAAACGAAATCTGATGGATTTGGGAAGTAGGAAGTATTAACTGGCAGAGAGTCTTGCCTAATGTGGTAGTCTCTGTTGCCTTTATTTGATGTGTACTGTCTCTACCTCCTTCCTTAGGGAAATCTCCTAAGTAGACTCCCACTGGGACTGGAAATGCCAAATGTAAATGCCAAAGGAGACTCCTAGGGGGCTGCAAATGGTTCTTGTGGTGCCATCACTCAGAGGAGCAGCTCTGCATGCTGTCCTGAAGCTGTGTTTGGAGAAGTTTGGGGCAGGGTGGGAAAGCTCCACACTCGTTTTATACAGCGCAAATCTGTTCTCTCCCTCTCCCTAGAATGAATCCTGAAAAACTCGGACTGAATTTTAGAATTTCTGCCGCCTGCTAGTTTCTTAATGTAGCATGAGCTGGCCTGTGATATTCAAAATTGAGCTGAATTTGGGTCATCATCAGCCATTTGGTTTTACATACCAATGAGGCAAAGCTAATGATGACATCTTTCCAAGCAATGTACTGCTTGTTCAATGTGTCGGTACTCTTGTGGAATAGGCTTTCTCTCTCCTTTAGAGACAGGGATCTTTTAAGGGAGGGAACGTAGTGAATGAAGTGTGGTCATTGTTATACTGCACTTTGCTTCAACCCATGCAAATGTTCAAATCAAATTTAAAATACTCTGTCCTGAGACTACGCAATCAAAAGCCATTGGAAGAAAATTCCTTTTGCCTATGAGCTCTGTTTAGATATAGCTGAAGTAAAACTTAGAAAGAAACTTCAAAAGAAGCGTAAATTATTTACAGGTTCTGAGACTTTAACATCATAAAATATAATTGGGGAAAACATAATGAGGTTTCACTTCTCCAAACACTGAAAGACAAAAGAGCTACATCAAAGGATAATCTTATCTTTAGACAGTATAATACTAAAAAGAATAAAAAATACGAGGAAGATGTCAAAGAGGTCAAATTCTTTCCTAGCGCTTTCCATTAGCAATCTCCAGATCATTTTCCTGTGAAATACTGCGGTCTGTTGATTGCTTTTCTACAGTGTCTGCATAGTTTACTCATAGGCACAACTCAAAACATTTCATCAGAAAGAGTTCTCCTAACCGTGGCTGAAGCCCCTGTGCAGTTTCCCTGCTGCCTTTAGACTAAAGAAGAGAGAATCATTTCACTGACCATTCTGAAGCACTGCACCCAGCGTGTAACACTTGATTCCTTGTAATAGTATTCCACAAGCTAAAAGTTTTCAAGAAGCATGTTCCTAACTTTGAATCTGCCAAAATACCTAAGAATGCATTCTTTCTGCTCATTGTATCAGCAATTTTTTTCCAGAGGTTCAAATAGTTTTCATCCTTCTAAAATGTATGGGCAGCCTCATACATCTTTGATACAAACAGAAAACTGGAACTCTTTAGTGTATCGGAGATACCTTTAGGCACAGCAGGCCTCTCTGGGGAGGTCTCCACATCACAGACAGCATTACTACATCTGGCACGGAGTGGCAGATCTAGTAGAGAGGTCCAGCTCTGACGACTGTTTTCTAACATGTCTGCAGTGCTGATGCAGAAGTGGTCAGCTGGGACAGCTAGGGGTATGTCTACCCCACCTAGAGACAGGGTCCTACCAATTTAAGAGCAGTAGTTGATGCAAGTTGGGTGGCAGCTCTTTGCAGTTGCTATGTCTTTTCTGACAGCACTCTTTTCACTGATTTGATCAGCTTCCCCACCTCAGACAATAATACCTGAAGAAAAGCATTGCCCCCTCATTTGGGCCATCATTGGAAGCTCAGCCTTCCAGATCTAAGGTGCCTGACAGCAGTAAAAGGCAGAAGAGGGAAGTTCTCTGTTGCTGCTAACACAGCACCTGTGAAAATGCAGTCATGGTTCAAACACTGTAAGGGCTTTGAAAACAAATGGAAAGGATTTTTACTTTTCTTTTGTTTAAAAAATAAAGTAATAAGGAAAATGACTATCCCATGTGCAAACAACTGTGACAAATGCCTTGATTTACAGGAGAACCAATTACTGTTCCTGACACATCAATGCCTCCCACTGCATTTTATGAGACACTTCAGTGCTATTACATCTAAATAACACAAAACAACTTGTTTACAAAAGCAGACATCAGGTTTTTTCCTCCCTTTCACTTGCCAATGTTTATCATGTCCAGCTTCATTTACTTTAATTAAAAGAATGTGAATGCATTAAAGGAAACTGCGGGATCCAGTGATGGAATCCATGAAAAATGCCAAAGCAAAGGATGGAAGCAAACAATTGCTTCTTACTTGTTGAAAAACAAAGCTCTTCATACCATCAACAAGGTTTGCAGTCTATTTATGCCCCAATATTGTAGATCACAAAGCTACTGCTCCCTGAATGGCAGAGCTGATCCTCTGGGGCTAAAGACAGTTAAAAATCAACAGGAAAAAAAAGGGTTGTTAGTGGGTTCTCTTTCTTCTATTCTCTCTGGTATGAAATAATTAATGCTAAATCACCTAAGAAACAAACAAGAACAACAAAAAAACATAGCTACTATCACAGGTATGAAAACATACCTAGTATCAAGTATCCTCATTAGAACAGGAGAGGATCTCATGATGAATCTGGAAAAGCCAAATCTTTCTAAAGGCACTTAGCAAAAAGAAGTGACCCAAGTCACACCTTTCTGTCTGATGGAATGCAAATAAAGGTAGCATCTACTCCCATGTCAGTTCTCTCCCTTTCACCTTTGTAAAAAAAGATGCATCTGGCCACCCTCCTGTTTTGTAGCTTTTTCATTAGATGTTTTTTCAAAAAAAGGGCAGAAATTGGCCTGTTTCATTGCAGACAGTTTTTGAGGTACTCTTTTCATCTTCCTGAGAAACCAATGGACTGGTTCCACATTAGAGTACCACTCATGGTAGTCGTACATAATTGGTTCCATCACAGAGTAACACACAAAATGGATTCCTTTTCCCACCGAAGATGCCCTTCCCCTCTTTGCATATTTGCAGGAAAAATTAACCTGTGAAGCACAAAATGACAACACCACGGTTTCAAACACATTTTAAGTTTTGCTATTGACAAACATGAGTCCCATATAGGCTGGAAATCAAGTTGAACTCTTCTTCATTCATATGCTAGTATTAGGAGCACATATTCACCAATAGTGAAGAAGTCCCTGAATAAATCCAGGCCAGCTCACTATCTGAAAATGTGGCTGGGTTTCTAGTTCTAACAGGAATAAAACAGAGCTGTTGTAAACTAATCAGGTAGGATTTGAAACACAGGCAAAAACTATTTACTGAGCAAGGAAGGAACACTCGAGAATGTGACCCTAATGTCTTCCAAGCATTCTCACCTGTCTGAAGTTTCAACATTGAAAAAGGAGCTGCCCTTAATAGGCCCAGAATTCTCTCCTCTCTCTCCTGCTTTCTAAATGAAGGAAAGGCTCTCTTTTACAATTACACAACTCAGACTCAAAGTGATGTTCGTAATGTAGATCAGGAAAGCAAAATTTGACAGATAGAGTGCTAGCCTGTAGGTTGTATTGCTACAGCAAGCTGTTGAAGAATTTTTCCATATTATCTGTAAAATCTGTGGGTAGTTTAGTCTACATTTCAGTTTGCTAGTTATATAATTTAAATAGAATACCTGAAAAAATAAAAACCACACAATGTCCTTAAAATTATTCCCCTGTTTTGAGATGCAAAACATTTAGAGATATTACTTACTAGTTCTTCACTCTTTATGATTAAAGAATTTTTTTCTAGCTAGCTTTTGTGCTAGCTCCTTCCCTGTGAATATTAAAAATCTGCAATGCACCATAAGCCCTAGAAATATCTGTTGTGGGGTATAAAACTTTTTTTCTGTGGTAATTCATAGACAGAGGTAATACAGAGTCATAGGAAATAATACTGAGTAGCATGTGAAGAGGACCTCCTGTCAGTTCTCCTGGACTAAGGCAGAATCAGCAACATCTAGACTATTCCTGAGAAGTGTCTTTAAAACATCCAGTGAGGAAGTCATGTGATGGAGATTTGCAAACTTCTTAGGCAGCCTGTTTGTCTATTAACTACTTTAATTGTTAGTAAGCCTTTCCTACTATCTAGCTTAGATTTCCCTTGCTGCAGCTTAAACACATTACTTTCATCATCTTCTCGGTTGATAAGGAAAATACTTTATTCCCTTTGCTTGTTTCACAGCAATCATTTGTAGGTATGAAGACCATTATAATTTCTTTCTCATTTCTTCTCTCCCTTACCTAAACAAACTCAAACTTTTCAACTTTTCTTCACAGGTCAGGCTTTCTAGATCTCTCAAAATTTTCTAGACCTCTTGTCATCCTGCTCTGGATTTCCTCCAATTATCCGCACCACTCTTGAAAGTGGGACATAAAAATGGGATATTATATGCCAACTACAGCTTTACATGAATGAAATTTTTCCATATTAGCCCTATAAGTAGTGCAAAAATATATTTGTAATGAAAAGGAGAATAGGCCATATGAGCTAAGCAATAGACAGTCATGTGGTAACTGAAAGTTTCTCCTAAAGAGCTTACAAATAAACAGGGCACTATAACAAGGGGAAGAAACAACATTAGGAAAGTTTGTAATAACCAAACCAGCGGCACAGTAAAGTCATTCTTACAGCATGCTAGATATTACTCCTGACAATAAACCTGAAACAAAAGGAGAGACTGTGAGGAAGATGCTTTGAGGCTATAGAATTCAGCACTTGGAAACGAGTATGTTATGTATTGCAAAAATACCTTTTATATATTAACGCCTGCAGCCAAATAGTAAGCTGTACTGATCTGTCCATTGCTATCCAAAGGGAGCATGTCTCTCAAAAGACTCTATGTTTTTCATAGCACACCAAGCCATGTCACCTGTCAAAACAAATCCATCTTTTATGGACCAATACCTAGCACCTATCAAGTCAAATAAACTATGATCTAATCAAAACAGATATATTGACTATGCAATGAAACAAATCACCTATCAAATCAGACACTGAACAAACTTTAAGATACCTACAAGAGGCACAGAATTTTTTGCTGTGACAAGTCTTCTGCTCTAAGGTTTAGCGTTTTGTTCTAATCTTAAACAAACCCTTAACTGTTTACTCAAGGTTAGACTTGACTGGATAAAAGAAAAATCCTTTTTTTTTTTTTTTTTTGTAACCTAACATGCAGTGAGAAGTGTTTTTCATTCCATTTATAACTATCCCATAAAAATAGATATATAATTGAGAGGCATTGTTTTTCTACATGGGATTTGTATGGTAAACAATATTGTGATGAGTATTGCAGAATCCATCATTGCTTGCCAATACTAACCAACAGGACAGGGTGAAGATGACTTCCACGTCACAAGTTGCACTTCACAACTCTCAACACTCCTACTGAGTACCTGATTCTGTTATGCTCTTCCCTAACTGTCTCTTCCCCAGGCAGAAAAAGCTGAGCTCTTTCAGCCTTTCCTCATATACCCTGTGCTTCAGAGTCCCCATATATCCTGGAAAACCTCTACTGAAATCTCTCCACTCCTACATGACCAGGTGTCTCTGGCGGAACCCAAAACTGGATGCAGGACTCCAGAGGTGATCTACCCTGAGCAGAACAGAGGGAATAGGCCATTTCTCCCAGCCTGTTTGTACACTTTTGCATTAGCAAGCCTAGGATACGGTTGCCCTTCTTCTCTGCAAGGGCAATCTGCTGACTCACAGTGAGTTTGCTCTCTACCAGGGCCTGCAGGAGCCTTTCTACAAAGCAGTCTTCTCAACAGTCAGTCCCCAGCCTGTACTGGTGCAAAGGGTTATTCCTCTCCAGATGCGGGGCTTTATATTTGCATCAGGAAAGATAGGGGAAAAAACAGTTTCATTTGAGGTAAAAGAAGTGTTTTCACTTTTTATACATTCTATATCAATGACACATGTTTGAAATACATGGGAAGCAAAAATACACATATCATACAGTATCATTACATCATATGTTTGCCTCAACCACTTTAACACAAAAACTGTAATCAAATTATTCATGGTATCGTTGTTAAAGGTATGTACGTGAATATGAGCAGTATGGACTGCTACTGTCCAATTAACAGAACAATCCCCTCTATGGACTGTTTTATGGAGGATTTTATTTCTTTCCATATCAGTCAGTTGGAATTTAGAATATTCAACATTCTAAAGTGGATTATATCAGAGGTCTCTCTGAACTCATGTCTTTCTGAGAGGTGATAGTCAACACACATTAGTCTCCTTTCAACTCTTAGTCTCAGAGAAACTCTCAGTTTTCTTTTTCGTTGTTTACTTATGAACCATTTCCCCTTGAAGACCTAAGGAATGGGATCTTAATCACTGAAAAGCCAACTTGATTTTTTAGTTCTGTTTTGGTCTGTCTCTCTAGCAGAAACTCTTAATAAACTCCCAGTTTCCATAAAGGGAATAGTAGGCCACAAATCTTTTCTCTACAGGGAGAACTGTGACAGATTGAAAGAGTAGTCATAACTGTCCTCCCCTCATAAACCACAATAAAACTACAGTAAATACTCCACTCCGAGTACTTTCAGTGCTTGTTTGGTAATACTGATTCATGAACTAAAATATTGTCTCGCTTACCAGTAAATCCAGTCTAATTTGCTTCTGGTCTCCACAGGAGTAGTAGAGAGATTTTGCCTTATTTCAAACATAGATCTTTTATTCAGAAGACTGAAAACCTACATATATAGCATTATTTTTTAAAAATATTGTTTTTCTCTACTATTTATAATCAAAAAAATAGAAAGCACCACCTCAGGTGAGTGTTTGCCTTTCTGCATCCTTGCACTCTCTCCTAACTCTCTGGTGTTTGCAAAGAAAGGAACACTTCTTGGATCACCTTTCTAATTTCCTTCACCCAACCTCTGTAGCTATCTTTTAAATGATATTAATACAGTAACCAGGTCAAAATACCGTTACAAGAACTGCTACAGACCATCTACAACAGAGGTTGCAATTCTATTACCATGGGATTTACATAGTTCTCCCATAAAGCATTAGTCGGACAGCTGTATTAAAAAATCCATTCACAAGAAACATCTGTTGCTTCACCTTAGCTAGTTTCTTGCACTATGACCTATTCCATTATCAACTATTAACTGCAATTATTTGAAATTAGTACTGAGCTTGTCCTCCTAGTATAAGCCATTTTGAAATCCACTACTTTGGATCTCAGACCTTTCAGTATATTTGTTCATATCCAAGACTTTGATGATCACAGCCCGCTCACAAGATTACCCACTGATTTACTTGGAACATAAAAATCATTTTCATAGAGATCAAAGTGTGTTTGCAGACTATTTCTCAAAGAATACATCAGCCCTGATATGTGCTTCAGTGTTTGTGCCCCTCTCCCACAGTCTGACAAGCATTCATTGGGGGATCCTAGTGTTGCAATCCTGGATAGTCAGGGCTTTTATATTAAGTATTCATTGACATAGGAACTAGAAATGAGGTCTCTACCCTCCCAGGGAGTGCTATAATCACTAAACTGTAGATTTATATTGACTCCCAAACACTCATAGGGCAAGCTGATACTCCCAGAGACGCAGAAAGAACAGGCCAGAACAGACCATCCCTGCTGGTCACGGAATGCTCCAGGGAGATGCATAATATGCACTTATTCCAGCAACCAAGGAAGGATGTGTTCTTTGGGTGGATTTCAGGAAAAGAAGAAATTATCGATCTTTCATACAGCATTTCATCTGGTAGGAGCAGGTTGAAACAGCTAAGAACAGCTAAGCCCTCTGACAGACACGGACACATCTGGCTTGTGAGTCCATGTAGGAACCGGGCATCAGACTGCTCCACTCTGTCAAAAGAGATGTGTTTCAGCACATATCCAGAAAAAGATTTTTAGGGAACTTGCCTAACAGTTTCCTAACAGACAGATATTGAAGTGTTATGTGGAATCTGGGTGTTAAGGGTCTACATTTTGGATATGGGTTGATGTCAGATAGTGTTATATCTAAGCCTGTGTCTCTCGTTTATGTTAGAATTTCCTGAATATTTGACTAAATTATTCTGGGTGGCCGTTCTCTACTTTTCCTGAAAATGGTCCATGTGAAAAGAGCTCAAAGCAAGGAGAGAGTGAGCATGAAAGGGTGCCTGACTAAGGTCAGATAGGCCAGGATTTTAGTCCTTGGGCTAAGGACTGCTTCTATATTTTACGCAACAGTCCCTGGACGTTTTCAGAGCATGGCTCTGCACAGTCAGCAAGACGGAGCAAGACAGCAGAGCCTCAGGGCAGAGGATTTCTGGCAGCCCCACGGGGCTGCTGGCTCTTCTGCATCTTTTCCTGCAGGGCATGTGTTCCCCTTGTGCCATATGAGCAACCCCTGACCTTAGTCTGGGTTTCCAATCCAATAAATGAGCTAAATATTTTAAATAACGCTCAGACTCTAATTGCTTTAGCTCATTTTTTGCTGAAGCCTGAGACAGCTGTTCTTAAAGTGGACAGATTGCTGTTGACTGCGTGATGGCAAAATCAGGCCCTTAAATGGCTGGACTATGACCTATTCCTGAAGGTGATCACATGCTCTTATTTCATTCGGATATAAGGATTTTTTTTTTTTTTTAAATGAAAAGAAAGAGGCATTCCTCATTTGTTCAGTGCATATTATATATGCCACATATCTACAAACACAGTAACAGCTTTAAAACACCAAAAATCAGTTATGCTGACAAATATGAACTACACTAAAATAAACAGATTTAAAAATAAGAGCTGCCCACTATTTTTTTTTTTAGGAAGAAAATGCTGAAGGCTATGAAAGGCTATATTTAAATAGATATCAGTACACTTTTTTTTTTTTAACAATAAAATGTAAGCCCGTAGTTGTATTTTACTATATCAATTCATACAATAATTACAACCTATTTATAGTATCTATTTAACATTCTATATTAAAATATAACATTAATATATATTACACATTTATATTTTAGGTTACTCACTTGAGTAGCTTCTTAGAAAGGTGATAAATCAATTTGTGCCTCCACTTTTCAAGAATTTAGGTCCTTTTTCAGGTACCTCAGACAGGCATCTTTAAATCCTCGATTCCTTCAGCAAAATCTGGTACGATAAGAGGGTGGGCTTGCTTAACACACCAGTGCTATTATTAAAGCAGGAGTTTGGTTATGGAAGCAAGACCCACAGCTGAGGGCCTTTTAACAGAAAGTATCCTGGAGAAAAGGATTGAAAGCTTGTCAGATTTAGCAGCCCAGGTTTCATCAGTTGTCAAACGCTGTTGTAAGGAAGCCCACTTAGAAATGCCACGGGATAGAGCAGACGCGTAGGTGTTCACTGCATGCCAGAGCCCGTTTTGTTTGCTGTCATTCTTCAAAGTTGCCCATTAAGTGACTGCAATCACAGCCTTCTGTGAATTTATTTCTAGGTACTAAAAAGCCTTATTTCTAGATATTAAAAAGCTTTTATTCATCCAAGCAATATATTTATATTGCCATTTGCCAAAATATATATCTCACACATTTTATGATTATAATTTAAAATATCAATAAAGCAACAGCATTACTGGACCCACAAAAACCATCAGACCCTCAAAAAAAAAAACGGCAAACCTAAGAAAAAGCAGCATAAATGTACATTTGATTCAGGCTTAATATATCTAAATAAACATGGAGCCAATTGGTAATGCAGATTACATTTCTTATTTTTCCATAATATTTTCAGGTACATTCTTATTCTCTTCATGGCCAGGAAGCTCACAGCAGTACAAGGTGAGGCCATCAATCTTACCCTCACTCTTGTTTCTGGTGTTTGCCTTGGGTGTTTCCAATGGACACTATGAATAACAGCCTGGTAACATGCAAAGCAGCAGTCCTGCAATGTTTTTAGTTCAGCAGGAGAATCTGCCCAGGGTACCACAGCAGGGTATCAGTAACACAATTTCTTCAAGACAGCTGTATCACATGCATGGCTCATCCCACTCTCATGCACCCTATCCATCCCACTCTCATGCAGTTACAAATGCAAACTTTTGGTGATGCAGCCTGAAAAGAATGCTGAAAGAAGCACTTCTAACGACTCATGCTGGATACTGTCAACGTGCTAAAGCTACTTCTTTGTTTTTGATGCTGGTTTTCATGTATTCCTGCAGGCGCACAGAGCATTACAAGCTGTATCTGGGATCGGGAAGAGTAGCCACGTGCATCTACTCCCTGAAGTCATCTCATTCTTCAGTGAGCAAGTTCTGTCACAGCTTGTTTCCTACAGAAAAAAATATAGACAACAAAAGCATTTAGTATTCAAACACTAAAAGTCTATGAGTCAGTACTGCAGTTTAAATGTCAAAGATTTTCTTCAGCCTGGTTAAAACTAGAGAGCCAAGATAATATATTTTTGAAAAAAAAAAAATATTTCTTCCTTTCTATCCCAGTAACAAGGATTGCAACCCCTAACACAAACACAGATGTACAAGGCACTAAAATTTCTTCATGGCCTACAGGAGTTGTTAATTCATTACAGCTGTTTAAAATTAACCTTTTAGCCCAATAAGTCCAGCTGTGCTTTTAGACCCAGCAAGTATGCTGTGCTGTTATTCTTTCTCTAAAACCCAGGATGTCTTCTGAAGCCAATTCTCACCTTTCTGACATGATAGCACATTAAGAAACCTTTATGAGCATTTATGAAACAGGCAGGAAATGAGAGGTAAAAAATGAAGTTATTTCAACAATGTTTACATATAAGATTCCTGGCTTTAGGGATTTATCTATCTCTTAGCCAGCAACTCAAGAAAGTTAATTGCCTTGGGGATTCTTTCTAATGTGATGTAATGTTTCTGCAGTACTTGCAGAGGCTGTGTCCAGGCTTACAGGGCAGGAGTTGCAGGTGGATTGTGCTTTTCTGGGGCTGGGCACTCTCCTGTGCTCAGGTAAGCTTCTGTGCATGAATACTAACACAAAAGGGGTGATATGCGTTTTGTCCAACCCTAGAGGAAGGGCTGCATGGACATACCCTGAGATGTAGGTACCTGCAGAGAGCTCCCTCATCTGCCATTACAACCAAGTAAGAAGAGCAAAAAGCCTTCCTTGCTTCTTGATGCTCACAGGTGGAGTACCTCAGGAACAGACTGTTATTTACCCAGTATTATTTCACCCATGGAGAACTAGTTTTCTCTCTGTGGAGCAGTCATCAAGCCTTTAACGCAATATTTGAACACAAACAACATGTGTAGACTGTCCAAAAAGTGATCAGCACTGACCGTTTAACAAGATTTAGTGGAAGGGGAGGGGGTATGGAAAAGGCAATAAAGTGGATAATATCCACACTCAGAAAAAGTCAGTTTGTTAACAACAACCATGGAGATGGCACAAACAGAACAAGTAAATATATGCTATATTATAAAGAAAAGTACAAAATATAATTATTTTAGAAAGTCATAAAAGAAAAAAGTCCAATACTTCATGAAGTCTGTTAGAGACTACTATTGCTATTGATTATATACAGTAAACACAACAATAGAGCAGCAATAGACATGGATAGTACAATAAAACTTCCAGGCAGACAAACAAATAGTAGTCTGTAAGAAACCGTTTACACAGAAATTGAAAAGCAAAAGCAGAGGTGAGAACACTGCAATGATGCAAACTTCACTGAAGGTATGAGACAAGAGGAAAAATATTAAAGAACTTATTGCAAAATAAATGTTAAATAAGGAAATATCAGGTTTGTAATGGTGCTCCAAGCAAGTACCCTTGTAGGACTCCTTTCCTTATAGGAATCTCTTTCTTTCATCTTTTTTTTTTTTTTTTTTTTTACATATTCATTTATTATTTCTTACTATTCTTTATTCTTCCTTGGTTTGTACTTTTTTTTAAAAAAATCTTTACAGTTTACAAAAAGTTTACAACATTTTACAGTTGTAAAGAAATGTTTTTCCCAGATCACAGCAAGGAGTCAAAACTCTCCTTCATCCTTGCTTTTTGAAGTGAATCCTGTTGGTCCATTATACCTGAGGGCAGAATACTAAAAATAATAATATACCTTAGCTGAAGTTTTAGGGATGAATACTACACCAGATGAGATTATTCTGTTTTCTTCTATATTCTACTTTCGCTGTACATCCCAAGCAGACATTTTGCACTTTTGCAATAGTTTGCCATTGTTGACCAAAGGCCAGCTATGACCTATAGTGGCCCAGATTCTTTTCTTCAGGACAAGCTCACAGTTATTCCCTGTCCTTTATCTATGCAGGAGATTGATCCCTACCTATATATCATGTCTTCACCTTCTTTTTAAAATAGGATGAAGAGAGAAATTTTTCCAATTTGTCAAAGATTCTGAATTCTGTTCATGTCATCCAATGAATTCACTGTCCCTCTTCATTTAGTGACCTTTACAATATTAATTCAAGAACTGACTACCTCCAACTTGTAGTGAAGCTCACACAGCTGAGAAATGAAAGTAACATTGGACCTGGACTTGTGTGATAGGAAACTGCTCACTCAGGTTCCACGGGGGCCCAATGTATACAGGGGTCTAACACTTTCTCCCCCCACCACTCTGCCTTTTTTTTTTTTTTTTTTTTTTTTTAAACCTAGTTAGGGAACTTGTCTTGTAACTCGATGCTTAAGAGAAATTTTTAAAAACAGCATTAAAGTCTAACTTCCCTAGAGTCCCTCATTCCAGAGATGTATCTCTAAGGAAGCTAAGCTCTTCATCTGGCTATAAACAAACCTGTTCTCAAACGCCACAGTCAACACTGAGCTAATTACACAGCTATACCCAGCTGCATTAAGTGCTCTGCTTACATTTTTTCTTCCAAGAGGATTTAATGAGGTTTCAACCCAAAAGCAGGAATCGAAGGTGGGAAATTCGGAGCCAGAGCTTCTCCTGGGCTGCTTCTGCCCCCTCGCGACTGCGCTGACCCGCTTTGCACGGGAAGACACTGGAGAGTGTCTGGCCCTACTGCAAGGCAGGGACAGGGTCGAGTGCTGGGGCCAAGGCAGGGACTCCCACTCCTGCTGCGCAGCAGGAGGCAGAGCTTGTGGTTTTATTTACAAAGGAAGATGGAGGAAAAATATGACCAAGAGAAGAAAAGCACACCCAAAAGCATTAACATGCAACAAGACTCTGATTTAACCTGAAAATTGTTATTTTCCCCCCCTGCAGCAAAAGGGCAGATGTGCTTTTACTGGCTCTTTCAGACACTGGGAAAACTGGGTCATGCACATTTTCCTTGCTATAGCTGTCTTTATGGTCACAGCAGCTTTCAATGCAGAGCGTTTCCATAGGCTTGCTGATCAGTACCAAAAGCTCACGTATAAACCGAGCCCAGGCTGTTTTTACGTTCCAGAAAGTCTCTCTTTACGCTTTGGCTCACGCGTTTGCTCAGCTCCTGCTTACACCAGCTTTCTCATCAGGATTTCTGGGGAAGGGCTGTTTTCCGCCTCAGGCTCCACTGCAGTGGCTGAAGGAGGCCAAACTGCAGTGCTAGAGCACACCAGCTTCAGAAAACCCTTCACATATGTATATATGTATATATATAAACATTTACATGCCTCTATCCTTCCTTTATTCAGTTGCAGTGCAATTAGCTTTCACATGCATAAATACAGATACTAGAGAAGATAAGCTACTTTAATACACCAGATTCCTGCTAAACCAAGTAGGAAAGTAAAAGTTAAGCATTTTTTTCTGAGGCAGAATTTCTTTATTTTCCCCCAGTTACTGCTGGAGAGAGCCCTCCTGCCCTGTGTTGTACACAGGTAGGATTTCAGAGGCAAGATAGATTTTTTTGCATAAACACTAGTCTCGTGGTCTTTATGTAAGCTTTTTCCTCTCCTTCCTCTCCCAGTTATACATACATGATCCAGAAAGCCATAATGGCATGGCACAATGGTTGTTTTTGTTATCCTGTGAGATTCTCTAAAGCCAGAGTAAACTAAGGACTAGTGACATGCAAGTCATACTACTTATCCGCTGTCTATGACAAAATCATGGAGAATTAGAATGAAGATAGGGAAAGAGATAGTTTGGGCATCTCAGCATCAAAATCACTCTCCTTCAATAGCACAGAAATCATTCTCAGGAGTCATTAAAGAATGTGGTTTGTTGGGAGCGGATATTGTCACTTATACTACGTGACATATTAACACATATACTCTGATGTACTCTCTGCACATGACAAATACCTGCCCTTCTGTGACTTTTGCAAGTATACGAACATTAACTTGTTCCACATTTCCTTTTATTGTGATAAATTATTGGCGATATGAATGCAAAGTATTTTACGAAGGATTTCTACCTACTCCTAGGTAGAACTACTGGTATTATTATTCTGGCTGTGTAAGTTATTTACACATATTGCTCATATAACATAATTCATTGCAGCTTGGTAAACATGATTTATATAAATAATTGCCAATTAATTTTCAGGGTGCGTTAAACCAACAGACTATTACGTGTATTATTTATACAGTATTTTCTTAATGTTTAATATCTTAAACTCATTCTCAAAACAAATTGCACTCTAAACTAGTTTTATTATGCTCTTCAGAAATAAAAAAAAATGCAGCTGAGAGACTATTTTGCCTGATCCATGAAATTCAGACTCAAATGTTGAATTGAATCTTAGGAATTGTTTCTGGAGCCTCCAGCACAAGTCCCCATGCCCGGAGAGGAGAGGCTCCTGTTGATACTGATGATTTTGGGTGCACTGCAGACAGTGAGAAGACAGATTCCACATTGGCTTGGAACTGACCTAAAATTTGTTCACTGAAATTACTGGTGAAATTGCCACCAATTTTGAAGGAATGGCAATTAAAGCCAAAAGCATGCCTGAAAAAAGCACCGTCTGAATATCTTGCCCTCAGCATTTCAAAGGGCACTCTACAGGGCACCAGAAGTTCTCACTATTCCTATTCTCTGTGTGCAAAAGTGTATTTTGACATGCCCAATTTCCTTCTTCCTTAGCCATCTACTGTAAAAGTGGCTTTGTTGTTTACATGCTCCAGTCTCTTAAGGGACAAGAAAGCCTTCATAATTAATCCAATGCAAATTACGATATTTTTAAAAGCTTAGGCATTGTATTTCTTGTAGACTGTCACTGCTTAGCGAGTAACATAGGGCAAATATAATCTGCCATCTTTTTAATGAGCATCACAGAGCCATCACTAGATGAGAAAAAACTTAGAAGAAACTGAAAACAAGGGCTATCTTTGCACCTCAAGCTTAAGCACCACAAGCTGCCACCTGGGTGTCAGGCACCATGCAAACCCCAATGAAATTCATTGGCTATGACTAGTTTAGGGAGCACTGCAGCCCAGGGAAACTGCATTTGCAAGCAAAACTGCTGATGCTGAAGACCCATACTCCATGCCAAATGTGTTACACAGGGGTTATGGCCATATGGAGCTCTTTAGGTAAGATTCTGGACACTACAATTGCCTAGTTGCATCTGAAAATAAGTCAGTTTGTGCAGTCCAAGCTGACATCGTGATGCAAATAAAAGCAAGGTAATTGTAGGCTACTAGGCAATTAATTTCAAAAGCATATTCCTGGTTACACCCAAACACCTAATGTAGAATCAACTAGTATTTATTTTAGTAGCTCTACTTTCCTTCATGACAACTCTCTCTATATATAATATATATATATAATATATACATTTATAAAAGGCCATATTATTTCTAGTCATAATTTTCCTTTTTCTAAACTTGCTTTTAGATCTGCAGCCTGAACATGATAGAAACAAATCACTGCTGCTTGGCACCAAGTATTTGCACATTCTCACAACCAACCATTTATTGGCTTTATCTAATCTTGCTTTTCTTTTGAAAAATATCCCAGTCAGTCCTGCTCTGCACCCTTCATCATTTGTCTGCACAGTACTGAGGGCTCTTGAAATCACACTTGGTGATCATAAATGGCCAAAGTATATAAAAATCAAACAGAGCAGGACCTAAAATTAAACCACAGTTCTGTTAAAAATAAATAAATAAAAAATCCAGCTTTTTGACTCACTCTCTTAAAAGCTCTATGTCTCCCCAAAGGGTGCCCAAGGCCCCAGTCCATCAGCCCCAGCGCAGCACTTGGTGGTCAGCTGAGCCTTGCACCCAGCAGGGCAATGCAGGCTCCCAAATCCCTGTTCCTGGAACCACCGGGATGCTCTGCAGAGCTAGGTTAGCACCAGCAGATGTCCCTACTGCGTAAGAAATCGCCACCCAGGACAGAACCTTGCGGGGGGGAAAAAAAAAATAAACACTTTGGGCTCTGTTTGTGTAACGTGCAGATAAGAGCATCCTTGCTGCCTCTCCAAGCAGTCCGTGACAGAACCGCAGCGTGCGAGTGCACTAGTGACCAGGTTGTGCTCACCTTTCTGAGTTTACACAGTAAGGTTTTGTATCACTGTTCTTGTCACACGTATTTAGATAATTAAAATATTCTGACTGGATCTGAGTATTTGAGGGCAGTTGTGAATTGTTTTGCAGAATGCAGTGCTTGGCTCTTGCTCTGCCCCTGTTCAGTGTCTCTGGGAGCACACGTGTAGCTGGTGTGATGGGGATTTGCACATCAGCTTCCCATGCAACGCCTCCCCTTTGCCCTTGGAAGAAGCCCTCCAGGCCAGGAGCAGAGGTCCTCCGAGCCCTGTGGCTTGTGTCAGGCAGTGGCCACTGGCAACTGTTAGAGGAGAGCATAGAAGAACTGGAGATGCACAGTGACCTCTGCGCATTTCTACCCTCCTGCCTTCCAGCTATCAGACAAGTCTTTCCCACAACTCCAGAGGTGCCCTTTTTTTCCCCCTTTTATACTTTTCCAATAAAACAAAAATGAAAACACATTGTTTTTTCTGACTTAAAGGATTCCACACCATAGACAAAAGGAACACTTGAAACTGAAAAAGTGCCTGGATTCAAACTCAGTGGACAGCACCTTGGGGGATAATGCATGCTCAACAGGAGGTGGCTTGGCAACCAATAATTATTGTATTTTGTTTTATTAGATTGCCACTACCCAGCCCTGCTTTCTTCCTGTTCCTGCTCCCTGAGCCATCATTCAGCACTGTGCTGTCCAAGCGTGGGAGGCGAGAGGAAACCGGCGGGTATAGAAGAAGGTAGCGAGAAGCTTCCTACCTACATCAGCTGCTGCAAACAGCAACTCTTCAGCAGACACAGATTTTGCCTTCCATCCACGACCTTCCCCACAGTCGCTCCAGTTCCCATCTACTCATTCACCTCTCCCTGGCTGAAGGTCTCTGGATCTGCACCTTACAGAACCACACTCTTAAGTGATGTCACAGAAATGGTCTTTTCTAGCTTTAAAACTAGCAGTTAACATCTGTGCTTACCAGACTAGTTTAACAACCCTAATTTAAAACTCAGGTAGGTGGGAAGATCAGGAGGACTTGATGTATGACTGGGCTCTGCCATGGGACAATGCAGTTTTGCAGTGGTAGAGTGAAAGGTCTGGTTATGCTCTGTGTCTCCACAGATCTAAACAAGATGGTTTTAACTTGTGGAGCCAAGTTCAAGCTTAGGATTGGCCAAGCTCCATCTGATCTCAGCTTTCCTGTTATGGGATGAGATGGGCAGTATAAGGCAAAACAATCCCTGCTTGTCCAAATTCCCTACTACCCTTGATGGCCTCCATGGACAGCAGAGCTTATTTCAGGTGCTGTACCTCATGTACTTGACTTACTCTATGTACCAATTTACTGAAGCTTACAGTCTTGAACTAAATATGTAGCTGAACCTTGTTTAGATGTTTGTAGAGCCGACTATTAAAGCACAAGGGTATCCGTTAAGTGTGATTTCTTGTACAGGATCCAACAAATGTTTATTTCTGCTGCCAATTTCCTTTTCTTTCTTGCTAGATACCTATCTCAAATTCTTTCTTTAAAAATCACCAATACAACTCAATTCATAAGGTGAGTTTTCAGTCTACAGACACTCATTTTAAAATCTGGATGTAGTTTAGCACATGGTGTTATGTGTTAAACCATTGTGTTATGAAATTCCTTATGATTTTATGAGCTTCCCTTCCTGAAGTGTATATACCAAAATATTTATAATTAGAAAGACCCTAGTGCACAGTTGCTATTAATAGGCAGATCTTATTTCAGTTTAGAGGTGTGAAAGATGCTTTAGATCAATGACATGATCAGTAAAAAAAGAAAATTACTCATATTAGAGCTCAAAAAAGAAAAATATTTTTTAGTTTCAAAGTGCACAAGTAAAGCAGAGTTAGTTATTTACAATTTAATCACCATAAAAGTTGCATTTTGTAAAGTAATCATTTGAAATTTCATATAATTTTCTGCCTGGGGATTTCATAGTGAAGGAAAGCTTTAACTTCTCACCAGAGCATATTTAGGCATGAATAGAGAACTGGAAGTAGCATTTAGTGCTACACACTGTTTCTTTTCTTTGTCAGAGAAATCAATAGGCAACCAGATATGCGCAATTTGTGGATGCAATTATAATGTGCTCAGATAAATGTCACCTAGGTGCCTCCCTTTGAGGCAGCAATAATTTCTCGAGTAATTTAGATGCACCACAGTAAGCATATCATTACCTGCCATAACTAACTAGAATTCACCATACCTAAAATATAAAATATAAATATATTAGTTGCCTTACAAATTAACACTTTTGAGAAATTAGAGAAGCCTGTCTCTGATCAGCTCAGGCCTTTTGGCTGCAAGCACTGGAGAGGGTCTGAAATGAAATTGGGCCATGGACTCTTTCATGATACCTCATTTCTGTACAATCCTTTGCACATCTCTAAGAAGAAAGAGTCAGAGTCGTTTTAAACTCAATTGGAACTCGTGTCCCAAAAGTAAAGGTTTCAAAAAACGAGAATGAGGAAAGAGAGAACATAGGATGTTTTCATTAATTCCTACTTCTTCAAGATCTAACGTATTTCTCATGTCGTTAGGCTTTTAGAAGTGCTTCCAGACCACGCTATTCCTTTGGGTGCTGTAATGACGTTTATGGAGGCCGAAAGGAAGCTCCAATGTATAAAACTTTCAGCAAGGGTGTTTTTAGACACAGCAATTTTGTGGCGTTTGAAAAGAGTATCACAAGAACGATTAAGGCTTTTTGCTAAAGGTGGCTAAACTTGTAAATGAGAAAGTGTCAGCTTTACTTCTCTACATCTATATATTGCACAAACATTGCCAGAACCCAAATATCTGTAAACTGATCTTTTTGATGATTCTAAAATACAGTTTGCTGGTTAATATTAATTTTGATGTGTAGCAATTCCCCAGACAGATAAAGGCTCAGCAATAAGACACTTTGAAAAAGACATCCCTTAAATGTTTTAAGCATGTCCTTAATACCCACTCTGCGAGAGAATCACATAGGCGGATTCGTGCTTTAAATAACGTAGCTTAGCTGATACGCAGACTTTTTCTTTCTTTAATGATTTGATAGTATGCTGCTTAGCTGACAATATTAAAACCAGTGCAATGAAAGAATAGGAAAACCATAGCTCTGTTTTTATACAAGATCATTCTAGAGAAAATTTTCATGTCAGAACTCCTCCAGCAAACACACCGACAGCATAACACTCACAACAGCACATTATTCCCTGAAGGACTAACCAGAAAATTGTGTTTGTGCAGGCAAGTCATATAGTAGAAAAAGCATTGAACCCGAGTCAAAAAGAACTGAGATGTTGTGGAGCCCTACTGAGCAAGTAGCAGGCAGCCTTTTCACTTCAATTTTGAGGCCCAGTAATCTGGACATATAGGACCAAATCTTCCCCTTGTTACAAATGGGCAACCTTGATAAAGCTAACTGTCTTCCAACACATAAGCAAAAAATATTTAGCAACTCTGCTTACAGTAGGTGTACATTAGTGTATATCCCCCAAGATCAATTGTCTGACCACCAGCCATCAAATTGGACTAATCCGGCAGAGATCACAGGCAAGTTTTGTGAGGACAACCTGCCAGGTGTTGGTCACGTTGTGGTAAGAGTTCAGCTCTATAACCAGCAAGAGAATATTTGAGATGTTAGTAATTGTGCAACTGCAGGAGACTTTTCTGTCAAAGTTGACGTCTCGTTAAGCTCTGCTAAGCCTTGCTCCATCATCAAACTACAGCGTTCATATAACTACCTGTTTTGGTTGAGAGGGCTAAAGGAAAAGAAAATGCCTGAGTAGATTGTCTGATGGATGCATAGCACAAGTGAGAAAAATTATAATGAAACATTTAGACCTGAGGGAAACAAATGTGATCTGTGACATAACCAGAGCTGTGTTCGTGATTACAAAAAACATTGATGTTTCCTTCAACAAGTAGATGGCAGTAGTACTACTTTCTGCATAAATATCATGTAGAATATGCCTTTGTAAAGAGTGGACAAAAAGAATGGAAGTCTGGAACAGGCAGCTGGAGGCAAGTGCTTTGAAGAAAATAAAATAAGTGTGGTTCCTCCAGCAAATTTAGCTCAAGGAACTCTGAATTTTGCTATTTACTATGCAATCAAACATCCATAAAAAGTCTGTTCCTTCCTACATATAGGATTTCATTATTTCCCAGGCAGGGAAAGAATGAATTTGGCCTCAGGTCCATCAGAAATATGCTGGCCATTCAGAACCTGGACAGAGTTGAGAAGAATACATACAGTGTTCAAATGTAAGAGGGGTAAGAGGCTGCAGTAAGTGTGCTTTTGCTTTTCCAGCAGTACCAGTAATTTTGCCTAGATCAGTAGTAATTACATGAGTAGGATGCAGTGACAGCACATGATACATCAAGATAACTGCAATTTTTTGTGGCAAAATGATATTTAGTTATTTGATATTGAGAATTTGTCCTGCCATTCTGTCACCAACAGTTGGCCCTGTTATCCATGTGTGAATTTTCTGCTTTAATAAAATCTTGAAATTAGAAATTCCCAATAGCCTTCAGGGACTGGAAGCATGATTGGTATCTGTCTCTCATTTCACAGTACCAAACAAGCTGCTCTGAGTGAATGGATTTTTTTTTTTTTAAGATACTGCAAATTCCATTTATTTACTATAGCGTCATTTGATTCATCCAATCTTATTGCTCCTCCTTTATTTCCACATCAGAATCTTTACTTAGGCTAATGTACTACTAGAAGTCCATAGGTCATCCAGCATTAGGCAATATGAACATACAGATAGCCAGCGAGTTGGCCAAGTAAACAACAATATCAATATACATGCTGAGAATGCCAAGGACTGGCTAAATAAATGGCCACGAGGATGTTGGGGACATGAACCGCTCCACACTTTTCACACTCCAGTTTCTTGTAACAAAGAAAGAATAAGTATAGCCAGGATTACTCCAAAGATTTGTGTGTGGCATCTTTGCACATCAACTGTGTTGTCCCTGTGAAATTTTTCTTCAGGCTTTTTGAGAAGTTTCCACAGAGCTAAACTAAATTTCCCAAAGGTTTAGCATGTGGTTAGCTGAATCACACCCAAAGAATACAGATGAATAGATTATTCATGAATCTAAGAGGAGCCCAATCCTTTCCTTCTTCACACTTTACTCTTTCCCCCCCCCCCCCCCCCCCCCCTTTCTTTTGGGTTTACAAAGATTTTGGAGAGATACTGCTTGAATGATACCTATTTAAAAAAAGCATTCAACATCCATTAGTCTATTGTGTGATAGTAGTACTAGGATCAGCCAGGGTTTAATAAAAAGCAGCATTGCCATACAACGAGAGGCAAAGCTGGTTAGTATTTTTTGGAAAGCTGTGTTTTCAGCCATTACCTTACAATACATTTTTGTTATCAGCTTTATCAAACACATACATGCATGTATACTAATATACACATACATGTTGAGACACACAAAGTAAATAATTCTCAGGACTACACAAATCTGGTCAGAGTTCTTTTCTAATCTACAAGTTTGTTATCAATTTAGCAAGATATGGCAGTGACAACTGAAAGAATTGCAGCTATCCAAGACTGACCAATGTATTCTGGTAGTTATTCTAGAATCAAATTCTAGACTGTGTAGGGTTATCTAAGATACCAAGCGTGGATCAAGCAGCGAATCAAGCAAGACAGTCATAGGCAGAAGCACAAGAGACGAGCTTCCCTAGCTTCCCTTCTGCTCACTTCCCAAATCAGATCAGAAATCAGGAAGCCAGCACTTTCTTTTACTAACTCTTCCCCAAAAATCTCAGTTTTTGCTTCGATATCCTCATTGCATCATTTATTTTATTTCAGCTCAATAGAAGACAGAAGTGCATGACAGGCTTACAAACTGGAGCCAGTCTTTTGATGGGGCAAAAAAGGACAAAACATATGGCAAGGCAAACTTGTGCTGAATGGTTATCTATCACACATCACAGAACAGCCTGAACACTGCAGGCATCTAAGACCTTCCAGAAAACTGTGAAATATATGGAAAGATGCCTAATTACTTTCAGATGAGGACCACTGAAAACAAGTGGGTGCAGAGGAGGCGCTGTCTGGGGAGCAGTAAGTAGTTTGGTTTTTCAAGTACCTAGTTTGCTTCATTACTTGATATTTAGATATGCAAACAAAGGCTGTAGTAAAATTGCCAGTTATTTTCATATTTCAATTAACACTTAATAAAGATAGCTTCTGCAGTTCTGCCTGAAGCTTTACATCTCTTTTGTACCAAATTTCTTTATTTTGTTACCTCCTGTTTTGTTCAGATGAGGAAGATCCTTTTAAACACTACCTCTAAGGGCCAAGTGACTCACTTCTCCCTCTGCTCTTCCACAGGCTCTTGTGATGCCTCTGTTTACTTCCTTCTGTATTAAAGCATATTATTTAGATACTATTTGCAGTACTCAGAGATTTAAAATACAGTGCTGGTAAATTATTTAGCAAACAATTAGAGAAAGGAGAGCAAACAAACCCACTAATTTCCAAAAGTATCATTAATCACTTGGTGCAGACTCAGAACCCCAGGCAAATATTAAAATAATTAATCACTGTCAACATGTCAGTCACATGAAAAGCACCTTCAATTAATTATGCAAACGATTCCCTCATACTTCAGAAGATGCGAGCACAGCTAACCGCTGTTTCTGTCAAGGTCACACTTTGAATTCAGGAAGCTCTCCCCATAGTGCAGAAGTTCAAATCTATTCTGATGGTTCCTTTAGGATTTTCAAGCCTTCGTTCAGCAACCTTTATCAATGAATGTAATGCTCACTTTATATCTCAAATGAATACTTCAAACATAACCTTTGAATAACCTCCAGTAATTGGTTGATGGATGACTTTCATGTGAGTTTGGATGTAAAAATGGTTCTAGCAAAATTCAGACAAGGCTAAAAAGGTAGAAATCTGCAACCAAAAACTAGAACTGGGGCATTGTTCCAAAAGGCATTTGTTCACATGTTTTGCCTTAATGATAAGATTTTGGCCTATACAATTTAGAGAGTACCTCATCACATGCTGGTAATAAATGCATAATATCAATAACTACTTGTAGAATTAAGCGTAAGTGCAAACTGCTAGTGTGGGAAATCTGTAGGGATTCTTAACATCCCTATGACTAACTATCAAGCAGCTCCTAAGTAACCAAAGATATGCCCTGCCACGACCTCTTCCATCATAGTAATGGTGTGAAGGGCACCCTCATGAGCTCCCAGGAGGCACTAAGGGCCTAGACTATTTTGACATTTCACTGTCTCACTCACTTAAGCTTATAGCTCTACTTTACCTATTCAGCTGGCAGCCATCACATACTTGTACTTCCCCTTCTGCCTAAAACACTGCTGCTTTCAAATACAACAGCATGGTGTTCTGACACATCTTGGTAAGATCTCACTTAATTCTCTGACTTCTTGCTAAAGAAGAGAAAGTTGAGGAAGCCAGAGCTATATAGCTTGTTGTCCGACACAAGACACTATGCAAACCCTAGAATAGCTATTTGCAAATGAAGTACTGCATGTATTAAGCAAAAAGAGAAGCAGGAGAGAGCATCTCACTCTATAATCTATCAATAAAGGAGAATAGGGTTGTATGGCTGCTATTTTTCCCTTTGCGACCCACAAAGGGAAAGTGCAAAGATTACATTTCTCCAAGGAAATAGACACTCTGATGCGATTTTAGTGTTACTTAGACCATATTTACACACATCAAACCCTCAACCTCTCCTTTCTCAGGCATTACCTAACATCCCAATTGCCTAGCTATGCATACTCAGACTCCTGAGCTTTACTTTGGTGACTCACTCCCACCCACAATAGAAAGAATTAGAAAATAAAACAAAATAAAGCTTTACAGCACCACTTTGAGCATCGTCTTACATAGCTCAGAGCTGCTATGCAGGTCTCTGAAATGGCACTGTCTTTGCTAAATCGAGAAGCGGGGACAGCAGGGAGCAAGGCACAGCTTCCCTCCTGCCAGCATGCTGGTTGGGCTGGGAACAGGAGCACAGCAGTCTCTGTGGGCTCAGTTGTTCTGTCCTGTGTCAAGGTGCTGGCTCTGGTTTCTGTTTGGTCAGGGCCTCTGCACTGTGGTCCCCCAGGGCGCTCTGAAGACTTGCTTGCTTTTCTGATTTGCACCAGAATGCTCTCAAGCCTCCTCCTCAGAGTTTGGAGGCCACTCAAAGGAAACTCAATATGTAATCTATATGCATTTCAGACACTGGTACTGAGGATGATCTTCAGAAGCCATCTCTCACCATACGCAATGAACGGCAATTTTATGCCCCAGTGCAGATTTACTGCTGCATCCTTTTGTCAGAGTGAAAAACAGCTATGGCTTTAAAAAGGGGACACAGCTTTTCAGCATCTGTACGCTTGTAATATCAAGAATAATAAGAGCTCTCTAGAGGAAAGTTTCACCATACGTTATTTTTTCCAGTGTCTCAGTTTTCCAGTGTTGCTGGAGAAGTCCTTATGAGAACTCAGGACTTGCATCCTATGAGACACAGGACTTCTTTTTCTTATGAGTATTAGGACAAAGCATATGAATGAGACAATAGAATATCCTCAAATTACTAACATGAGACAAATCTTATGTGTTGATTTTTCTCTGTTAAAAATCACCTTTCAGGTCATGGCAATGGGGTTGGCAGCCTCTCCTACAGGCCTGTCCTTGTGCATCTGGCCCAGGGACAGGCAAGCTTATTCCTGAGCATCAGGGGCAACTGAAGATGGGAAAGTCAGTTAAGAGATTAGCAGTGGTACATGAGAAAATGTCATGTATACAGTGTCAGAATCAAATAATTGTGACCCTTTATAAAAAAGTTATTGCCAGATTAGTATTCAATAGGATCTCACTCTTCATAGCTGCTCTTCCACGTTGCCTTTGTTCAGCAAGGAAATTCCTGCAGTAGGGCAGGTGCTCAAAAACTGGTTGCCACTGTGCCTTTCCCCAGAACTCTCTGGATGCTGAAGAAAGAGTTCATCTTTAAAATAAATGGAAGTCGGAGGTACTTAAAGTAGAGCATTATTCCCCAGTACAATGCACAAAGCGTTATGCATAGTGAAATGAATACTTCACATTTGCACAAGTCTTGCGTTTAAAAGTCATTTGCCCAATTCTGTTGAAGAGAAGAGGCTTTACACAGAAACGAAACTCTACTGGTACCCCACTTTTAAATCTTTCTTGCAATCGGAATGATCTAGGGGACGTTAGACTATACTAAATTTAATCTATTTGTATTAAGACATCCATCTTTCTCCGAGGGAAAGATTGATTACAGCAATATGCAAGGTTTTGTAATATCAAAGTGTCTTGCCTAAAATTGTAGCTAAGTTGGTAGATTGGGTAGAAAGAATTATTCCCATGTAGATTCTAACATTGTATTTTAATAAACGTTTTAAATAAAGAGAAGGCTACTTCACATGCCATTTTGCTTTGTTCTAATGAAATATTTACCACACTATAATTGCAGTCCATCCCTCAGGCAGAAGGATATTGCCAAACACGTAATAAATATTCTACTCTGCCTCAGCTGGTTTTTGAAAAGGAAACTTGTCTCAGTAAGTAAAGAATTTTCTGATAGTAGCCTGTTCTGAGATGACCACTAGGGATTTTGTTCACTAAACATACTTTAGAAACAGCAAGGGTATAATCTGCAGCATGCCCCATAACATTTTGCTAATCATTTCTGTGTTTGCAGATCTTTAGTAATTATGCCTCGCAGAGAAGAAACAGGCCACACGGGTCAAATCACCATGTCCCTTCTCAACTGCAAGCACTTCATAAAACTACTTGCACAAAATACAGAAAACACTTTTGGAACTAAACAGAAAAGCCGGTTGGGTTCATTTAAAACTAGATCCTACCTGCATTGCTCAACAACTAAAGCTCAGCATCACTTAATTTAAGATTCTAGATCTTTCTTCAGTAAATGCCAGGAGTACTTCTTTCTTTCAAAGCTCTCTCCAAAGTCGCAAGATCTAATTTAATCATAACACAGGACATCAAAGTAGGACTGGATTTATTCCTACCCTTGAAAGTCTATTTGTATTCAAAAGTGCATTTATCTTTCAACCACCTCCACAGATCATTTGCACTTCTTCCACTACTGCTGCCTCAACTCATGAGCCTCGCTTCTTCAGGTCTGAATTGTGAATCTGGGCTACCATTAACCAATTTTAGATACTCCCATAAAACCAAATTACATGAACCAGTCAAGTTAGATATGATGTTATAATGAAAATAAACAAACAACCTAGTAAGAATAAAAACAGTGAAACATTAGCTGCCAATCAGTGACTCAGTTCATCTTTCCAATCTTATAAAGAAAGGCTACTAGGGATGGAGAAAGCACACAAGCAAAAAAGCAAAGTATTCCCTCAGCTCATGGGACTCTCTTGCTTTCCAGAGGTGAAGGGGATTTTTCTGTTTCGAGTTCATAAATGTTATTTCCAAGGATCCTTTCCAATGAGCAAAGCTGGAATGTACGGCCAGTTTCACTTGTGGACTTCAGCAGGAGCCAGAGCTGGGGTCCACAGAGAGCAGGCGCCAAGGGCAGTACCTGCCCGAATGCTAAGGCCTTCCCAGACTGCTCCCCATCTCCATCATCATCCATGGTTTCTCTTTCAGGGGAAAAAATAGGAAGAAGCTATTGAATTGTTCAGTCCCCTTTCTCAGGCCCTGCCTTTCTTTACTGGGCTTTGATGTAATACTTTGATCTGACATATGGAAAAGAATAGTGGATAGCCAGGCAGTTGCAATAAATACACAGAACAACTTTTCTCCTGTTAGTTTCCACCTTCATTCATAGCAGCAGAATTGCTGCAACCTATTCCTCCTTATGGAACAGGGAGGAGGACAGTTTATGCAAATAGAGATGTATTTGTTTCCTCTTAAAAGTTAAGATCAGCCTCTCACTTCTGTTCAAAACCACAGATTTACGGAGCTGTTACATTGCCTACAACCAGATTTTAAATATTTACTGCTCATGTGGTTGAAAAATAATGCAATCAGATGACAAGCAATTCTCCACAGATTCCTCCTCTGACAATACTTCATGCCGTTGGGGAAAAGCACACTGCAGCTGCCTGGCACCTTATTCAGCAAGCAGCTCTCACAGGATGTATTCTGCTTGGTGAATATTGAGTTCCCGTGCTTTCAAGAAGAGGTTTGCATGCAAAGGATCCCAGATTTTCATGTCTCACAGAGAAGAGCCACATGCTCCCAAAGCAAAGTAGGGGAAGAGAAAGGAGTAGTAGGACAGTTGTTTCCAGTTTTGGAAACTCATGTGAAACCTTTGGGGAAAGCTGAAGAACTACTGCAAAAAAATTGCTTAAACTTGAAGAAAGGTTTGACTAAATCTTATCAAGCACACACTGAATGTACAGTGGAGTGAAATGTAAAACACAGATCCAAACTCTGAATTCAAAAACAACAACTGACTTTCAAATCAAGGTTTCTGGCTTTTCCCATCTCTGTGAGAAATTGCAACACCTTATCTTTCATCCTGTTTGTGGTCACTCAGATGCACCCACTCAGCTTTGTAATGGTTTTCAACCTCTATTAAACTTCCTACAGTGCCTAATGCACAGGACAAATATCTTTCAGGAAGCAGTGAACCAAAGACTGGTAAACATGGGATATTTAGAAATTTTTAAATGTTCATTTGATCATTTCTCTTGTTTCTATAGGCAGAAAAAGATTGTTCTTCCTGATACCTTGGCAAGTTTAACACAGCTTCCATTTTTCCTGTTCAGGTCTTGCAGTTACAAAATTCCTAATTTACTTTCTTATAAGTGAGAGTAAAGATCTTTGTGCAGGGCACAGTTTGCCAAAGGCTTGTTAGCTTCTTCCAAAAAAAGATTAAGTCATTACTTATGGTACGCAGTGTTAATACAAAGAGGTGAGATCCAAGCACACTATTCATCTCACAAACACATGGAGATAGGCCAATAAAAGTCACTATATAAAGAGAAAAAAATAGTTTTGTTAGCAGTAATAGTGAATTTAGTTCTCTGTGCTGTAGGTCTAGAAACACTAATATAACAGACAGAATTGCCTCATACTTTTCCTTCTTTGTCACAAGACAGCAAGAAAAAGGGAGGTTTCCAATGCATTTCCAGTCTCAGTGAACAAACACGCATGCAGAAGAGTTACTTTGCTTTTCAAAAACTAAAACTAGTAAAACATTGGAAAAGACCTCACACAAAGGAAACATGATATAGCCATAGAGAGCAGGAAGAAAGACATCTTAGGCAAAGACAGGTACAATGTCAAAACTCCTAAATTTCACAAGTCATCTGCAAAAGAATGCATATAATAAAGTTTCATGTTTAAAAGACACAAAAGCTAAAGACACACCAAAACTAGACAGTTAAGAATGAAAATTTTCACATTTCCTGTAAATTGAAGATTATAACAGTCAGTAAGCAAGTATTGAGAACACTAAAGAAAAGCCTAAAATGAGACCAATAAATTGTCGGAAGAGAAATCAAACACTCGAATTCAGAAAAGCAAACTCTGTAACACAGATGTTATTCAGAAAACATAATTGAAGACAGTGGTTAACCAGGAGGGGTTAACCAGGTGAGGATAGGAGGCTAACCTGCCATCCAGGTGAGTTAGGATCTTTGCCACATGCACAACATATTCAAATGACAGCAGTCACAGGAGATGCAAATAGCGCATGAACATTTAAATGAGAAAATGCTACAGCTTTTCACTGAGCTCTCTTCTAATACAACAGTATTAAGTATATTAATGGTTGAACATAATACTATAATTTATTACAAGGAGGCAAAATTTCTTCTTTACCTCCTGCCTCAAGCTCCAATACATAGGAAAGCTATGGGCTTCTTTTACCCTTCATAAGTAAACTATATCTTCAGAGCACAACTTTACACCTTACCTTTCCAGAAAAGATCATTAAGCTTTTCTCTTGAGTAAATAGGAGAGAGAGAAAAAAATTAACAAAAAAAATTATTAAAAAAAAAATCTAAAACACTTTTCCTAGCAATAAAGGCAACTCCTAACATTTATTTCATCTCTGAAGGGAGAGGAGTTTCTTTCTTCTCCCCAGTGAAAACAATTCAGTAACTTTGTCTCGGATTTATATCTGCTGAGACAGAAGACCAGGGGAAAAACTCTCTGCCCTTACCCCAGTTCCAGCCTCTTTTGCCTCCTCAGCTGCCTCCAATAACCTCCAGGTGCAATCCTCACTAACCTCCTGATTGAGGACCACTTTCCTGTGTTTCTACAAGCGGTATTAAAAGATGGTTTCATATAATCTTATCTTCTACAGCACTTCTTGGTACCTCAGTGTAAAGGGTTCCAAAGCACCTCTATTCCAGTGCAAACATAACCACCTCTCCTAGAATCCCTTTCGCAAGCAGACGTGAGGAGACAGCATTAAAGTGCACAGGTTCCCATTTCACAGAATCACAGCATAGTTGACATTGGAGAGAACCCTCTGCAGATCACCTGGTCCGACCTCCACTGTTCAAGCAGGGTCACCTAAAGTAGGTTGCTAGGACCATGTCCAGCAAGGTTTTGCATGTCTTCAAGGATGGAGACTCTACGACATCCCCAGACAGACCATACCAGTGCTCTGACACCCTCACAGCGAAGTGTTTTCCTGTGTTCAAATGGAATTTCCTGCATTTCAAATAGTGTCCATTGCCTCTCGCCTTTACACTGGGCACCACTGAGAAGAGTCTGGCCCTGTCCTCTTCATACATTCTCACCATTTATTGATACGATCTACCCTAGGTGTTTTCTTCTCTAGATTGAACAGTCTTAGTTCTCCCGCTCTCCATGTATGATTGGGGTAGATCCTTAATCATCTTTGTAGCCCTTTGCTGAACTTGCTCCAGGATGTCCAGGTCTCTCTTGTTTTGGGCAGCACTGGACTTTGTTCCGCAGCACTGGACGTAAATCTCCAGGTGCAGCCTCAGTGTTGAGCAAAGGGAAAGGATCAACTCCCTTGACCTGGTAGCAACGCTCTTCTGAATGCAGCCCAGAAAACCACTGGTCTTCTTTGAGTGTTCATCTTATCTAGTACCTCTCCACAGTCCTCTTAGCTAGATGCCAGAGGTTCATCATCAGGAAAATAGGTTTTGGCTTTTGATAAATCAATGCACTATCGTGCAAAGGGCTTTATTTCCTTCAGTGCAGGAAGGAAAATGACAGTAAGTATTTGTGCTCCCTCAACAGGATGACTGCAGGACTTTCGGCTGTGGGTTGCTGATATTGGAGCAGGAGGAAGCTGTGCTAAGGAACACATCATTTTCACTGCAGAAAACCTTCAGATTGTAGACTCCAGCTCAGATCACTTTTCAAGGCAGATGCATTAGTTGCTCTGTTCCTCAAAGGTTCTTTACTGCCAAAATAGTAATTGACATTGTAGCAGTGTGACGTTATACTCAGCAAAGGGAAGGACAAACAAATGTAGCCCCAGATGAAATACAAAGAAAAGTTAATTAAACATGTATATAAAAATAATTACATGCTGCATAAAGATCATGCATCCTGACATTTTACAGATGACTCATACTTTATCGCTTTTTTTTTCAATGTTTCTTTGAAGCTTGCTCTTGCTCATGTTGAGAAGAGTACATTTGCTCAAGTAGATACGCTGACTTCATTAAGAGCACTCACACTGACCACAAATACTTTTCACAACTAGTGGGACAGCATCTATTGTGATCGAGAACTTAAGAGTCATGGACTGTCTTATGAGATTTGCCCATATTTGCCAGTGTTTTTCTAACTCCCCAAAACAAAGCAACAGCTCAAAAACTCACAAATCAGCAGATTTGTAGGACAACAACTTATTTACAGCTTCCTGCAAATATGCAGTTAGATTAGCTGAGGGCCTCGCGGGCATGAAATCAACTTGATCACCGTCACAAGCTCTGAGTCCTGCAACTGCAATTGCAGTGAGAATAAGATTGTCCCAGCTAATAAAGCACAGTTATTTCCATTTGGTAAGCAGCTCTATAAAAAAACCCCGGAGTCCCTATTAGAAGAGATACTGGCTTTTGTTCGTTCTCCCCAGAGGTCTTTCTGTGCTGACCCAAGCGAAACGGGTGGAGGGGATTGGCAGTGCAGCAGCACGATGTTGCAAGCCCCAGTAGAACCTGGGGCACATATTTGCTTATGGGCAGCCTGGAAAGCCCAGAGAACATGAACAATTCTTCTTTTTGAGGGAAATGCAGACAGGGGTGCTTGGCTGGAGCCAGATCTGGGAGCCAGGTCCTGCCTCCAGCTCCAGTCACGCTGCTCCGATGGTGGCTGGACTGGCAGCTGAGAAATGTCACCCCATGTTCACTCGGACATAGTGACAGCAGCACCTACGAATGAAAGCTGTTCAAGTGAACCAATACATTTTTTTTTTTAACTTCTACGCAGTAATGATGCATCTTCTAAGGTATATGCCGTATACCCCTCTGCTTCAGCCACCCTTCAGGAAAACATGGTTGTTAAAAATTGTGGATCTATATGTTTTGCTTCATGGAGCTTGAACTGACTGACGGAGACTGGCATATATTTAATTTGTACACCTGGATTATTTAATTTCTTTTTTAAATCCGCTTCTGCTCTGCAATGGCATATCAGTAATGATGATAAAATGTATGATTTGATGAATAAAAAGACACACAGAAGGAAGAAACCATCTGGTTGAAAGAAGGGAAAAAAAAACCCCGTCTTCTATCCAAGGGAGAAGGGCTATAAATAAAAACTTACTGATCTGAAAGGATATTCGAAAGTGCTGGTCAGGCTCTGTTTTACTGTTAGTCACACTTCAATAAATCTTCCTGTAAACCCAGCACAGACTGATGTAGAAACAGTCTACATGCTTATTGATTTTCTTTTCTTTATTTAGTTTCCAGGCAGTGGAATTCCAGCTCGAGGGTCATTGTTTTCAGGCCCCTTGCTATATTCTGGGAAGGAACAAAAAGATATATGAGATTTTGGAGCTTGGCCGGTAAATCCAGAGGTGTCTCAGAACCAGAATGGGTTACCAGTGAAAAGGCCTGCAAAGGCCTGCAAAGAAAGTCTCAGATGGATTCCCAGGCCTTCATCGTGTGGTCCTTCCCAACCACAGGGCCAAAGAAAGGTGTCATAAGTATGGGAAAACACAAGAATGCAAAAATCTGGTCCCTTTCCAGTGTCTGCTAAGGACTGAAGCAGCACGTGTAGGTGAAGAAAATTATGGAGAGTGGGCAGCATTGGACCATGTCCTCACAGGAGAAGACAGTCCTGTCTTGAGAGACAGGTTTTCAGTGCACTTGAGTTGAATTCCTGGTGAGGAGGGTGACATGAGGGGCTGCCCTCATTCAGGAGCTGCAAGCTTCCTGAAAGCCACATCTTTAAAAGGATGCATTTGAGGAGGGACGTTTGAATGCTTTTCCAATCACCAGCCACTTTTCTGTAACATACTACACACTGTTTTTTTTCTTTTTTATCTTTCCCTTTAATTTATATTTTTCACTCTGAAATAATGAAGTGGGCAGCCATTTTAGCCATTTAAGCTGGAGCTCTGGTACAACTGCATGGCAGACAAGCTCATGAGGTGCCCCTGGCCTCCACAGCTCTCTGATGCTCTTCAAAGTGCAGCAATATCACAGCTGTGGCTCCCCAGTGTCCTGGCCTTTGCCACAGCCGCTGCCATCACAACAAAGCCAGCAGGGCATGTAACTTGATTAAGATGGGGAACAGGTACAAGCTCTTCTCACAGCTTCCAAGAGCACAAGGGACAAAGCAGCAAACAGTCAGACCCAGGAAGAGGCAGCTGTTTGTTCACAGACTACACTTTGTATCTCTGAAGATTTCTTACAGGATTGTCAACAGTAAATGGACATCTCATTGCCTCTGTCTCTTTCTACCTCATTGCCATGTTCTCCCACTTAGTGGCAGAAGTGGTTTGGTGTATACGATTTACATGTTGAAGGATGATCTCAGTTTATAAAAGACATTTATGCATTAAGAAAAACAATCAGTTTGCATTCATTTCTGAACATGCTGCTGATTTATATAGCAAGTTCTACAGTCTAGGTCAGCTGTTGTGCAAAGAAGAGTGAGCTGGGAGTGAGTGGGTCAGTGCAGCCAGTGACAGCAGTGACCCCACTGACAAGGTGCCAGGTTGCTGGGTGGCAAGCCCAGGTCAGGATATGGTCCTGAGACAAAGACAAGGTCAGTGATCATCCAGCAAGGCCACAACAATGAGGCAGGTCCATGGCCAAGGCAAGAAGCAAGGCTGATGGATCTGAGTTCCGATCCAGGCCAAAATCTAGATCCAGGATGAATGGCCTTGAGGCACTGAAAAGCTTTGTGGTTATAAGATCTTTTTTCCAGCTTGCTCCACAGCACCTCTTCCAAAATCAAAAGCACATAACCTTGTAGGTGTGTCATGCTCAGGCCACTACTGAAGTCAGTTGAGGCCACCTAGGTGAATACTCAAGAAATAAGACCTTAATTTTGTGTAAGAAGCAAAATATCTTTAGCTAAATTTGTAGAAAGACTTGCATAATTCTGCGGTGATGCAAGGATGTGATCCCCTTTCTCTTTGTGATCTTTAAAACAGGAGCTCAGTATGTACTAGCAAGAGGTTTATAATACCTAAAAAGCAACAAAGGATGCAAAAAACATTTTCTAGTGTTTGCACAGCTCAGTGAAACTGTACATACATATTATTATATTGTAAAATAGAAATATGATAAAGCCATTAATGAGCTAGTGGATTGGCTGACTGTGAATCATGTGAAGGAAAATGTAAAATGTTCAGCACTGGGATTTCAAAGTAGTTTAGAGAATTTAGATGCCTGGTTTCTAATGGAAGATATATGTTGAATATTTCCTCATTTTCTTGATTATACTAGATGGGGTTTAGCATGATTCTTGTGCAATTTCAAACAGATTGGCTGGAAATAAGGTCAATGAGGCAAAGAGAAATAGCTCATTGTATAGGAAATCAAATTTCTTTTTCTATCTGATTAATTGCACTGTTGCTATAACTAAATTGTCAGCTAATTCCCCAAATCTGCAAATACATATGCATATGCGTATTGACTCTAAAGGAACTAAGTCTCTTAAGCTGAGTTATGCACATGCATAAATGTTAGCAGAATGACTCTCTACATTATGTCCTAATGCGGATCTGGCAATGTCAGAGGCAGGTGCAGGAACGATAGCTGTGTGGTGGCAACTTTAAGTTCAAATGTGCTAGCAATTTGTGTATGACACTATTTTCTCTTACCTTAATGCAAACATTTCATGTGCTTTTCTGTTCACTGATGAGCATTTGAAACTGCACAACTCTACTTGCTGAATCCCTGTTCCACAAGGTTCCTATGTAAAATTATTATAAAATACTGACAGAAATGTGAACTGAAGGAAAAGAAAATCACTGACTTTATTTTCCTCCTCACTATAACAAATTAATAAAAATACTGACAATGTTGTTTTCATTCATTTCTTATTCATCCAGTACCAGCACTTTAACGTTAAACTAGGGAAGCATAATGCCTGCAAGTCTGCTATTGGTTTGCTTAGTAGTGGTAAAAAAGGCAGCACATTAAAATTTTGAAAATATATATAATACATTTTAATTCATATCTTAAATTGACAAAAGCAGATTTATAAAGTCTTTCCCATTAAGTTACTACGCTGTAACTATAGGTGAGAAATCACTCCTGTGTTACACAAGCATTTTATTACGTTAGCCCACCACCAATATCAACCCACCATAAGACAACTGCTCCTGAAGGAGAGTTATCTTTACAAAGATGCCAGTCTCCTCTATCCCATTTTTGGCTCTCAGTGTCTCCCATTTCATATTCCTCGTGTTCATCCATTAAACTTTGTGCCAGAGCCTGACACTGACTGAGGCTCTTGTTGTGGTGGGAGCTCCATGGGCTCAAGACCAGAGAACGATGACAGGGCTACTCCTGAACCCCCAGCTCCTGGGGACGAGTCCATGTATCAGCACCTCAGTATCATGAAACAACTTGAGACTAATTGGTGATTGACTCTGCAGGGAACAGACAATAAATTTGCAGTTCCCTTCCATTGCAATAGTAAATTATCTGGGATGATGGGAGGGCAAGGGGCAAAAAAAATTTCTGTCAGAGGTTACCCGCTGTCAGCAGCATGAAATAGATGCTCCTGCTGCAGTCTCTGCCTTGCAAGAGCAGACTTTGCTCCTTATACTAGGGGACTAAGGCAGTCAAACCCAAATTTCCTCATCCCTGTGGAGTAAAGTCTGTCACTGCTAAGAAGGTCAGAAATGGTGTGTCTAGAGCCCCAGATCATCTTAATATGAATTTACACTGCTTGCACAAGGAGGGAACACAGTGTTGTGAACATATTTAAGCACATCCTATGAACAAGGTAAGGTTTCCCTTTTGCTCCCATAGCTCAAGCTGACATCCAGGCTTTCAAGTAAATCCCTACCATGGGGGCCAGATTCAGCCTATTCCCAGAAGTCACGTCCAGTTTCCCACTGGTACCAAGGGCAGCCTGTGTGTTCATCAGCAACCTGCAGAGGAGCCCTGTGCCGTGTTGGCCCCTGTGACAGCCAAGACAGGAGCTGGGCAGTTTTCTCCTGGATCCTCAGTGGTACACAGGCTTTTTCCTGCTCTGGGAGCGACAGACCCACTTAGAGGGGACATAGGGTGAAGCTGTCCCTGCCTCAGAGCTGAGAAGCCAGAGATTCAGATGCTGAGAACATGTGAACTGTCACCAGTGTGGCGAAAGAAAGGGTAGCAAGCCAAAACTAGGAAGGTTCACATCTGCCTGGTCCTCCAGTTCAGCCAGCACAGCTGCACAGGCATGGTGGTCTTGAAAGCCCCTGAGTTAGCCCTTCTGGCTGGACATAACTGGCCATAGAAAAGATGCCTAATGCTCAATACTAGGAATGTCTTACTGGATATCATATAGCTCACATGTAGATAGATTTGTGGATGCATGCGGAATTTAAGCTCGGAGGAGGTTTCCACACTGCACAGGTATTGTTTCTCTTGGATCATTAAGGAGGAAGGAAATCTATTATGGGTTTTTAAGACCTTTGTGCAGAGCCTCCGCAGTGCATAGCCACTCATGGAAACCCTGCAGGTTCTGCAGGGTATCTGCTTTAATGCCTGTAGACTGGAAATAAAGGTGAAGAGTATTCTCTTTGCTGAATGCATTATGTACTGTTCCTTAAATCCTTGTAAATCTTCAATCTGTGCCATTCTTCTCCAAAGCAGGAAAATTCCCTTGAGCAGACAAGAGCTGCTTACAGGTTTGTGCAGTGTGCTCATAGGCTGCCAAAAAGTGCTCTCGGGAAGCCTGCCAGGGTCACTTGGAGGCCCGGTCAGTGTTTTCCTTGGAAGGCTGCTGCTGAAATTGCTCCTGAAACTTTTTCAATGAGATTCTTTCTTTTATTTAGACATATTTCTTTCAGAAACTTTCTGAGGAACAACAGTTTTTGTCCAAAAACTGCATAGCCAGAAACAGAGCATTTGAGTCAAATCTTCAATGTTTAATTAGAAATTTTTGCAATGCTGCCTCTCTAGAGTTTTAAACCAGTTACTTTTTAATTCACATTCCCCTCTATGGGCTAGGTGCCCTGCATATCTCACATAACACCCTGAAATGTCAGCTTCTTACCCAGAAATAGGAGAACTGTTCACTGGATGAGACACTGAAGAACCTGGGATTCTCCTAGATACAGATTAAATGGAAGAATAAGACCCTCGGGCTTTATATCCTATGAAGAACAGTAGCAACATTTCCATACCAAAGTTTTATCAGAATTTGGCCCAAGTTTTTTTACTGTTTGGATGTCTGCTGAATGAAAATCTTAGTTTGGGGGGAGAAAGAGGAGCAAGGGAATTAAACCAGCTGGCCATCCCCTGAATTGTCAGACCAAAACACGAAAACAACTACTAACTATCCTTAAAATAACACAACTCTGACCCATTCTAGAATTTTACACCACAGTAAACCAAAAAAAAAAAAAAAGCAGCTTCATGTCTGCAGAATCCCAAAGTAGCTCTTAACCAGAGCGCTTATTAAAAATGTCCCCAGCTTCAACAGGCCAAGTATTTGTACAGGTGTGCAAGAGGATGGAGCAAACAGTAGGTGAGATCGACCTTTGCAACAGCACACCAGAAGGTCTATTTCCATAAAAATGCAGGAATCCTGATTTAATAAAATTTTAGTGGTAGTTATAGGAAATAGAGATGAGAGCTGCTGCTGTTCTTTCTACTTTCTCCTTAGTTGTGTGTATAACATACTTAAAATAATTTTGTCTTCTTGTATTTGAGTCTTCTGTGCTCATGGTTCCATGCAGGCAACACAGCAGACGTTCGCAGGGAGAATGACACCTCTTGGTCATATGCAGACCTTCAGAAAACAATTTTTCATTCTCACAATACAAACCATCAAACTGTATCTGATAATTTAAGAATACAATGATATCCTTTAGGTTACAGAGGAAAAAGATTTTGATTTTCATATCGTATTAAGGTACTGGATAATCATTTTATTCTACTCAGTTACATGCAGACATAAAGATTCCTGTTACTGACGTAGCAATAGCTCATTAAAAAAACTACTTTGGAAACCATTTGCATCACCTACAAGTCAAGCCAGAAATGAAACTATTAGCTTTTTACTTGCCAAAGCAGATTTACTATTCAGCACCTGTAATGAGAGGTTTTAGTCATCCATTTATACTGTAGTTACTGACTATAAGGTACCCTTGGTATATATGTTACCTAGTTGAACGTTTCGTGTAAGTGCATGCTGACAGCTGCTCATATAAAAAGACATTAGGCTAATTTGGCTCCCACTGACATGCAGCAGAAAACAAGCCTGTGTGCATCTGCCTGAGTAGACGTACTTTCAGATTCTTCTATAAAACATTTCCCTTTCACAGTCATTCTTGAAAACATACTTTTCCCATATCAGTGTTCATGAATACCAAATAAAAGGTAAAGAAATTGTCCTCAAAGGAAACCCTTTGTTTTTATTGAAATGAATACTTAATGAATCTACTTAAGCAGTGCTTGCCCCAGGATATTTCTAGAACTATCTGTGAACAGAAACCAGTAAAATTAAAATATTAAGTGTTAAACTTTTTATGGAATGGGATTAAGCTTTCTTCCTATTTCAAAGCGTAATAACAGCACTGTGGCAAGACATGGAGCACGCTGTTGCTGAACACACAGTGTGGCACCTGGGCACCCTGCATTTGCTGTAGTAAACAGGAGCCTTTGCTCAGAAGTGAAATGCAGCACACTCCAAACGGGAAATTATTCTCCCAGTGGGTCTTCTTTTGGGAAAGGAAGAATAAACGAAGTTTCCTCAAGGTTTCTTGACCCATCAGTCAGGCTTAGGCATGTCTGGACCGTAGCTAGTATTTTCGTAGGGTGCAGTTGCCAGCCCAGTGTGCAAAGAAGTGCCAGCACAATGAACAGCAAGAGCTGCTAGTGGGATGAGGGGCTATATGCTGCTTTACAACATTGAGAGTTAATTTGCAATATTAATAAAAATACTCAGTGAACAGTCATTCATTAAGCGCCTTCATAAGCACAAGAAGAAGATGAGTATTATCACACGATGGATGAATAAGTAGCAGGCATCAGAGCTAGTCTCTCAACTGTGGCTCCTTGCTTTCCCAAGTGTCCTCTCTAGAAGGAGCATCAAAGCTCTGACGGGTTTCTTGGTGTGCTTGCTGCAGCAGGAGGTGGAGAGGTCCAAGAGAAACTTATGCCAAGTGGCTTGCCCAGCATGAGGGGCAAGGCTGGGATTACCCTGATGTCAGGCATATTTTCAGGTGTGCTTTGGGACATCACTGCCAAGGTCAGGGCCATGTGCTGAAAATAGTCGTAGTTTCCCCAGAAGAAAAACTGCAGGACGGAGGCAAATATATTTTACTCATTTTGTTCTTACTTGGGATAAGCAAAAATCAGAGATTCTTAATTCTAAAAAAAAAAAAAAAAAACAAAAAAGAAAGAAAAAAAAAGAAAAAAGGCAAGACAAGCCTCATTCAGCTCCACTGGGCTGTCACTAATGTTTCTCACTGTCCCCACAAGACCTGCAGCTCTACTGACAGTGTCTGAACATTAATGAACACTCAGGCGGGCTCCGTCCCCTCTCTCTGCATTGTTCTCTTCTTGCTAAATCTTTCCTCATTTTTTTTTTTCGGCTTGCATTTCCATGGATCTATTATTCTGTCATGTTTTCATTTTCATAAGATTATTTTTGCTCTTTTTTTTTCCCAGTTTAGTATTGGATTTCATTTTAATCTATTCACTGACCTTTTCTCCTAGTGGTTTTAGTATCAAGTGTGTGATATCACAAGAAACCAAACATCTCTGTTATGAGGGGTGTTCCCGGAGTTTTTTCAGACTTGCATTTAAGTCCTTCAGTGAAATTCTGCATTTTGAAACCAGACCTAGCCTCAGGAAAGCAGTGAAAGGTTCATTACTGCTACCGGGGTACAGGATTGATCACTGAAATCACTGCGACACCAGAAACAGACTTGGATCAACTCCAGTGGACTTCAGTGGCAGTCCCCATCAGGCATCTGGGGACATAGGTCAAGCCACAAGTCAGCAAACAATTAATTGGCCCCTTCTTTATTAAAAAGATCTTTCAGAGTTAATAGGAAACATATTTAGGCACCTTGAGGCAGAGTTGAGGTCTCATAATTTTAATGCATCATATATTCAGATGTACTAAAACTCTGAAGAAAAATGGTGATCACCCGTTGTACATTCCTGACAAAAACACAAGTCAAAGAATTTCACTGCACCCTGCTCAGTTAAAGCACATGTCCAAGAAGTGTAAATGCTTGCCTATCCTCACAGCTAAAGTGTACTCTGTATTTACAATCTGGATTTCTCTTAAGCTCCTCACTACAGGTTCTTACAAATCTCTCTGTGCAGCTGCATAAACCTTTGCTCGCTTCTCTAAATATAAGTACTTAGAGAGTGTGATCAGATCAGGAAGGCATAAATACTGTGATTTTTGTTTTTAAGACGCCTTTATATCCCTTTCATTTGCTTTTTTCTTTCTATAAATAGAGCCTTCTTTCTGCAATCAGTCTCCAAAGGTCACCTTTCAGTGTTTTCCTATTTCCCATATTAAACAGCAATGCTTTTCAGCTGACAGTCCAACTTCAAGTCGTGCATATGAGCATGATGTGAGTTTGCTTCAGACTACAATGAGAGGGCTGCAAACACGACTGCTATATAATTGCTGAGAAGAATAACATCCATTGTCAAAAAAGGGCACTTCATCAAACAAAATCTTGCTGCATGAATACAAGTGTCTCCGAATATTTGGTTCATGCTAAAAATATAGCACATTTATTAAAAATATATTTTTATAAACATTGGTATTAACAGACACAGATGTTAAGCAAATGAGAAAGGAAAAATAACCATGGAATGTATTTTTCCCTATGTTTTATCAGTTTTAGGCAGATCTTGCTCAATGGAATTGTTTTTTTTTTTCATGATTGCACCATATGTTCATTCTAAATAAAAAGCTTGTCAGATTCAATGCAAGTAAAAGTAAAAAGCAAGAGAAAAAATCATATGACCTAATGGACACACAATCTCTGCTATGCAGCTATCTTTGAGTTAGATCTTTGCAGATATATGGTATACATTTCTAATTGTATATAGTGTACATTTTTTTGTTGTTTTTTGTTTTTTAATTGTGTTAAAACAATATATTCCTGGTGGATTTCTTCAAAGCTACTACTTACACAACTGTCATCATTTCCCCCCATACCAAGGACCAAAACAAAAGGAAGAGAGCAGGACAGAAGAGTTTGGCTTGTTTCTATGTGAAAAAGTCCTGTTAAATTACTTGTGCTTCATCCTTTTCTGCCTGCAGGCAGTGCTTTTATGATGTGTTAATATAATACAGAGTCAATTCTGATTAAACAATTTGTCAATAGTCAGCAGTGTTTGTTGACACCCTTAATGGCCACTTTATCTGTCCCATTTGCATTCCTTCCAGTTTACAACGTCGTGTAAATGTACACAAAAATGATCACAATGAGGTTCAGGATTGTCCCAATAATTCCAAGCATTGCCAGGATGGTTTCTTCTTTGCTTTCCTTTTCTTGATTGCCTTTGTCTTCATCATTTCCACTAGTGATTACCATCTTGGTGGCCAGTTTCTTTATCTGCCCTTTCAGGATAACCTAGAATTAGGAAGAAAAATATCAGAGCAGATTATTAGTTCACATTTTACGATGATCTTAATACAGGAGCCAGTTGCAGAATTTTTGCCCAGTAATATTTGATATAAAGAATTCTCTTAAAATGAGATTCATAATCTTTTCCAGACATTTGTTAAGTTCTTAATTAAAGTGATAGTTCAGCTAGATTGTAGATGTCTTTTAACCATCCATAATACCCTCTGCTTACATGCCAGCAGTCACTCACAGCACATATAATTCATCTGCAATGTGCTTTCAAAGCCTGTTATAAAAGTGGGTAGAAATGTATCAACAAAGTGTGATTCCCAGTGGCGTCAGTGGGGACTTTACCTGTACTAGGGCAGCGGGAGACACTCTCATAAACTTGTGGAGACTCTAGATTTATACCTCACTACCAAGAAGCAAGTGAGAGAAATACAGCTAGGAAGACTTTCCTTCTTTTTAATATGTAAAACAAGCAGACAAAGACATTTTGTCTCCTGAGAAGAAGGAAGACAACAGTGACTTCCCAATAAATAATTCAAAATAAAAGCAAACCCAAAATAACATCCATCTTGGCTTTTACTCTCCTTGTTCCTAATGCACGATGAAAAGTTTCTTGCAGTGCAGTCAGCCAAAGTGTATTGATCTGCCTGCAGGGAGGATGCTGCCATTTCCTAAGCAGCAGCCCCTGCCTGCAAACCACTTAATTAGGAAGATTCACCAAGTTTGGGACCCACCCTGTCTCTGGATACATCTGTAGGGATAAAGAAGTTCCTCTGCTGTTCCAGCAAGGCACCACAACCTGTGCAAACCTTTGACTGTTCAACTCAGAAATGAACAACCTCTGTTCAACTGTGCTTGCCATCAACGAACCCTGAAAATTTGGATGTAGTGGTAGATCCAAATCTGCCGAGAAAAGTGAAAAAGTTGGGTTTGTTTCTGAAAGCAAACTAATCTGCCAGGCCCTGGGTGCAAGCTCTGCTGTTATCTCCCTATTCCTTGACTTTTCTGCTGCAGGAAGCAGCAGCAGAAAACAGAAAACAAACAAACAAAAAAGCCCACCAAACAGCTCCTGCTCATGGTAGGTTTTAATCAAAGACGAAGAGGGAGCAGGCACTTCTCCAGTTCCTCTCTCCACTAATCTGTGCATTAAAATCCTTGATTACACTCAGCTTGGCTGAGCAGGGACAGAAGGGACCCTGGCGCCCTCTCCTATGGCACGACACGGCATGGCATAGGAGAGGGCATGGAATAGCAAGGCTCTCTTGCAATGGGCAACACAGCACAGGAACCAGGAATTGCAGTTGCACCGAGACCTTCAGCTGAGAGCTGCAGTAGAGTGATCAGAGAACAAAAATGGATGGATGGATGGAAAGGTCTAGAGGAGGTGAGGAAATTATAGAACAGAGAATGAGAGGGAAAAAAAAGAATCCAGGTGAATCAATCCATATTTTGTAGCTTCTGCAAGTTCTTCATTATATAAGGCAGTGAGTTACGGTTGACACCTTCCCAAAGGGCTTCATGGTTGAATCCCAGTAGGTACCAGTGATTAGTGGTAAGGTAGCAGTGGAGGGGTGCAGAGGTGCTGTTGACCTTCTTACTTACACTTGCATTGACATTTATGTATTTTGTCTCAGTATCATCAAGTGATTCAGCAGAAAACAAGACATTCAGTAACCCGAGGACACTCATAGCAAACACAAGTCAGCACGAACAGGGGGCACCAAGATGGACAGTGTATCAGACACCAGAGCACACTGATCCAGCAGGTCTTCTGATAACCTCCTCCAACAGAGCGGGGCTTCCCAGGCACTACATATCTCCCAGGGCATACTTATTCCTACCGTCCTACTTCATGTTTTCTTTCAGTCTTCAGGAACTCTCCTGTCCCATCACCGTGGAACCTCTTCTGGCAGCAGAAGGGCTTCAGTATTTCTGCACTTAGCAGCATTTGAGGAGGACTGTCCCACCTCCCTCGCAGCACCTTCACATCTATCAGGAATCCTAGTTTATTAGTTGTCACTGCACAATCTTTGAAATCTTAACAAGAGAAGTGGTTCTGGAAAGTCTCAGGAGGCTTCCTACCAAAGTCATTTACATTAACCTCACAGGCCAAAAGCTCTGAGGCTGTGTGGCATCGGACCACAAACCCACATCCCAAGCTATCATGTGTAGCTATTACTTCACCCACAACCCCCTGAGTCATTTGGATATTGCGTCCTCTTCAGTAACTGAGAAGCCTGCCTTCTGGCCAAATGTTTCCTTATCACTGCTTTTTTGAAAAATCACGAATACATTCAAATAAAATCCCAGGCTGGAACACAAAGATTCCACAAGCCAAACTTGAGCAAGAGAAGGGATCCCAGTGTCCTCACATGTAAATTCACACAGAGAAGTCTGGCCTCAGTTTGGATGTATTTGCATGCACATTGTACCTACTCACACTGATAACTTGGATACGGTGCCTCTGCACTACACTCCTTAGTAATCCTATTTCTGAAATCAATGTGAGCAGAGGCTCTTTAAGGGCAGCTGAACACCTGCAATGGACATACCCAATCTTTTAATAAATCAGGAGTGCACAGCATGCAGTGAAACTCAGGAACATGTTCCTGCAGGACACTGTAGGTGCTAAAATTAACATAAATCCAAAGAGCAGCTAGATGATTCACAAAAGCGAAAAGGTATCAAAGACGATTAAATTAAAAGATTAGCCTCTGGCTTAGGAAGTCCTTCATTTGTGCAATTTTTGGAAGCTAGAAAGTATCCTGGGCATCACAGTGTGCTTGTCTTGTTCGTATAATGCTCCCCAAGCCCTCATTGCTGGCTACTGTTGCAGAGAGGATCCAGGCTACCCAGTCTCTGATGTGATGTGGTACAATTGTTTTTATACGCTTAGCAAGTGCTAATTATTAGCAAAGACGTACTGAGAAGCTTCAAATCTGAGCAACACCAATGTGACTCATGCTGCTAGGTTATTTCTGTCCCACTAAGGATCCTTAAATGAAGGGGAAGGTCTTCAGTGCTCCTCAGTGCTCTGCCTAATGCACAGAAACGTTTACATGAGGTGCTGGGTTGGGTCAGGATGACCTAGAGAGGCAGGGGAGCAAGGAGGAGGCTTGCAAGCCTTGCAAGCAAGGAGGAGACAACGCACAGTGCAGTTTGTTGGGTAGTTACCTCTGTCTCCAGCCACATTTATGTGCTGCTCACTTGGTGACGTAGCCTACATCTTTTCTGGATGAAACTACACCTGGAGATGGATTGCAAGAGTCTCTCATGTGCTATGAGCAATAAAGGATAATTTCAGCCCATGGCATGACAGGACTAGACTAGAACTTCTCTACATTTAAGGACTGACTGTGGGAGAAGAGTAGTACTCTCCTCATGGCAAGTTTGAGCCTTTAACCTTCTATATGCCTGTCATGCTGTCATGCTTAGGGGACTGTTTTGGCTGGGTTGATTTTGCGCATGTTTCTTGCTGCTGAGAAATCATTTGCTGTCAGTTTTAGTCTAATTATCCTAATTTAAAAACAAACAAACAAACAAAAACCTTTTGGCTTTCAGGATATCTTTTTCAGCCTTTATTACTTTTCAGGTAATTTCACTAATATGACATTGCTTTGTATTTTTAATACTCCGGTAGCACACATCTCCATATTTCTCTGATGGAACTTCATATTTGCCAGAAACATTCCTTTTCCTTATCCAGAACTACTGATAAAACCAATAAAATATATGGCCCTAATGGATAAGCAACAATAATTGTTTCAGTTTCTAAGTAGGTGTCCTCTTTTAACACTACTTCATCACGTAAGTTCCCTTCTGCCACATCAAAAGTAATGCCATCTTATTCATTTTGTAAGATTTATCATTAACCTAATATCAATCTTTCAAAAATATATTATTGCATGTATTTTGTGATGCTCAGAGGAGAAAAAGGATAGTTCAGTGGCTAGGACATATATCTGATATTCAGCTCCTTGCACTACTACTGTCTCCTTATGCATCTGTGGGAAATCTACTTTCTCTTCTGTATGATATTATTATAGAATATTAATAGAATAATTGTCTAGTATATGTCATAAAATGACCTATAATAATAGAGAGGCCATAGAAATACTTTCAGCAAAGACTAGTTAAGAAAAAAACGCCAAATCCAACAGTGCTATAAAACATACCCACCTCTATGTCCACCAGTCTATAGGGCTTATTGCATGTCACTATTGTTGCAAACAGTCAAGCGTATTTCTGGGAGGAAGAAATAATTCCTACTCTTCTGGTCACTCATGGGGTGACTAGTGACTGAGCTGAAGGTGATCACTTGGCGGTAGGGTTTGGAAAAGGCAGCAGCAAGTGCACGTATGTTAATTTACTGCAGTAGGCGCTGTCACATTGAAGATACAAAGCACATCCTTCAAGAAGCACCTGCCCTGGCATATCTGACAGCGTTTGAACATGCCGGCACCTTGACTTGCTCTTGAAAAAGTTCTGTAATCTTAAATCCTTTCACTCCCAAGTAATCTTAAATCCCTTCACTCCTAAGTCGTTATTCATAAGGTCCCTGTGCAGGCTGCACGGCAAGACGCACGCGGCAGAACGTGGTGTCCCTGCACACCCGGGGGAGCCAGCGACGACCGGGCTCTGCGGGGGCCCTAAACCCTCCATACATCATCTCCCTGCTGCCGTGTGTTATCTGGTGCTTTCAGAAACAAGAAACAAGAACTTCTGAAAAGCTCCCAGGGTCAGAGGCTCAGCTTGTACAAAGCGTCATCCCTCCCCTGAGCTCCCCCTGCTTACATTAGCTGACGATCCGGCTCCCCGTGTTCAATCTAGCTTGGATATCAGCACGTACAAATTTCGTATTCTTAATCCGTAATCGCAGACAATCGCCAGCTAAATTGTTTTGATATTTAAAGTTGTTTACGGTCCCCAGGCTATTAGATGTGCTGACACATTAACAGATAAGAGAGCTTTAATTTTCTGAGGATAGTTCCACCTTCTGGGGATAAGAAATACACAACAGAAACTTGTTTTGATTAGCAAACTGAAGAGGGCACAGAAATCACACAAAGCAGAGTGTAAGTTCAGATGCTGCTGGATCCCAACGCCTTCCCTTATCTCACAAAAAGTGCTCAAACTACCGAGCAGGGAAGAGAAGCTCCTCGAGGATTTAACTCCCCTTGAACATGATAGTCAATTGGAATATTTTCCTGTCCTCATTACAAGTCCTTTTAACAGCTTTGTCCTGCTAGGATAGACTGGGAAGAAAAGGAGAGTTGTGTGCTTGGCTCAAGTCCTGGACAGCCCCTCAAGCAAGATGAGGAGGATAGCTTTAAAACAGGGATACTGGTCTGCTGTTGGCAGCCTGTGGGAGGAAAGCAAGCTTAGCTAACATGTTTGTGCTTGTTAGCAATCCTAGGGGCCCTTCTTTAAGGGCATATTGGCATATTCTTACTTGTGTGGTGACTTTGGACCCATTTACAATTCTTGTGCAGTTCTGACCGGAGAAGGCTCTGCCTAAGCCGTACTTACACAGCATGCTTTTGGCTGTCAGTCAAGATGCTGCTCAGCAGCACTGGCGAGTGCAGGGACACACATTTGCATTTATTTGTAAAAAGAGATGGATTTCATGGTGTTGAAAGACACCATATAAATGCAAGGTAAGACCAAGTGAAAGAAAAGAAAGACACAAGCCCTGGGACCATTAGAAGTTGCATTAAAGGTGCATTTAAACAAAGCAGCTTGTACTTTGTTGCGACAGTGTGTTGTGCATATGACTAGCAGAGAAATCAAAATAGGATGTGGGGAAACTAATTCAGAAGAGCAAAGATACCTGAGAAAGGGAGAGACCTCCGTAAGAGAAAGGGAGGGGAGGCACAGAAAGGTGCCCAGGGAAGGGGGTTTGATGAGGAGAAAAGTGACCAGAAAGAGCAGAAATGTGAGTCAGGTTCAAAAATACTCCACCACTAGTGCCTAAACCAGTGCCTAAAGCAAAGTGAAATCTCACTGGAGAGAAGACACAAACACTTATGTATTCCTCAAGCAGGAAAACCAAGTCAGACTGTTGCTATGCTGGCAGGTTTTAGTCAGTGGGAAATACAAGCTATTTATAGTCCTAGAGCGAGGATATTTGCAAAGGGCTTAGCAGCATGAGATCTCCTCCAGGATAATGGAGAGGCAAGAGTAACAGCAGCAGCAAAATGTCCCCTGAATTACAGGGGCAGTTCTGAGAGGGCAGCATCCAAATCAGTCGCGCACATGAGGGCTCTTTCTGGCTCCCACCCCAGCCCATTTCTCTTTGCCCTGGCAACTGTTTTTGTCCCCCGGCAGCTCAGAAAGCAGGAGACATAAAGGACTCTCAGCCGATTTACCTTCTCCCTCTTCATTTATGTCTCTGGGGCAATGCACAGCTCTGAAATATCCCCGATACCTAAGTTCTTTATAAAGAAATTGAGTATTTTGAATACAAGTATCCCCATCCTCATAAAAAAGTTATGATCTGTAGCAGAAAAAAAGATAAATAAATAACAAACTTTTGCTAGAGACTCTCCTTTACTGCTTCAGTACTCAGAGATCTATCCATAGATTCATAAATAGCCTTTGGCTCCTCCACCTATAACAAAGTCTCCCTTAGCAGGGCTCAGAAATCCCAGTAAGAAATATAAGTTTAAGGTACAAGCCTAGCTCTCTACAGGCTTTGCTGTTCGGGAAATGAATAGCCTCAGCATATGTTCAAACCTGGGTGCAATAGCAGCAAGTCAGCCTTTAATACACAGCCTTTTCCCCTCTATATAAGACGCATTCAGATGAATATGCCATTGATCAAAAATAGCAGCCTATCTAAAACAGGACGGGGAGTGTTTATGATTCCAGCTCCAAATTTGTCAGATCTAGAGATGACGAATTTTCCAAGCAGGGTGAAATTTCAGGCTAATGCTCACTGGTTTAGAATGGCCTATTTGTGTACACAATCCATTTTTCTGATACACAGCACAATGTGCGTGCTTGCTTGGTGCTAATGCTCAGAAGCAGAAGCTTTTGATTCTCTGTTGGTACTGCAGCACTCAATTGTTTTTTCTCCTTTTAAATACTCAGTGTTTCTTTTTGGACCTTTTCAGTCAGAAGTATATTTTGTCCCTCTCATTCTTTCGAATTTTAACTTCTGATCACCCACTACTAGCAAGAGAAGAAGAATGACAGAGTCTATATTTATTTTGTTCACATGAAGCCCTCTGCAATGTGTGTAAATGCAGTGGTTTAAAAAATTGACAGTGACAATATGTGTTCTATTTTCAGACAATTTACTGTTCTGCTGGTTGCAGACAATTTAACTCTTGAGTAAGAGAGGCTGTGTTCATATGGATGTAAAACTGCATCCACGTTGCCGGAGCAGCTGAACCTAACAGGGTGCCAGAGATAGGAGCTGGAACTTCTCCAGGCCAGCCAAGAGCAGAAGTGCTTTGGTAGAAGATGCATGTGGTGGGCACGAGGACAGGGAACATATGCTTTTGGGACCAGCTCCCTCCCCATCTACCCAGCAGCTGCTGAATCTCTCCCTCAGGGCTCTGCAACCTCCTGCCTCCACAGCAGCAGGTGCAAAACAGCAGAAAAGAAACCAAACACCCACCTCAATCCCATCTTTGGGCTCTCACAGAGAAGCAGTAAGACTCCTTTTCCTATCAGCAGGGTCGGGACAGACAGGACTAGCACAAAATAGATTTTCCCCAGACTGCCTTACGAGATGTCCAGTGAGGGCCTACCACATTGCAATGTTAAAGGACACAGAAGTGGTCCAACAGAACAAGACCAGCTAATCAGGTATTCTTTTGCCATTATTTGTTGCCAGTGGTTCACAGGGTGAATGTCCAGTCGTAGTTGTCCCAGTCTACCCAACTAGATTCCAGAAAACTGCAGATCAAGGTCTCCCTCCCTCACAGGTAGCATCTTCGGGCTTAACAGCCCTTCATAGATTTGCTTTCTCTAAATCTCTCAAACTGCTTTTAAACTCATGTTACTTTTTACTTTTTTTTTCTCTGTACTATCCTCTAGCAATGAGCTCACAAGATAATTAAGGGGCATCTGAGAAAGCAGCCACTTAGGTTCTTTGAACCTGCTGCTTGATTCCTCATTACCTAGTTTGAGAAACAGTGAATAATTGTTTTTTTATTCCACAGGTCACCCACCATGCTATAAATCTATTATCATAACCTCTGTAGGATCACATCCCCAGTTTCTTCAAGGCTGAAAAGTCCTATTCTATCTATTTATTCCTTATACAAAAGTCATTCCATGCATTTGGTTATCTTTCTGGCTCTCCTCTGAGCTTTTACAATTTTTTTTGAACAACAGAGCACAACCTTTAAAGCTTTATTGTATTAAATTGGAGTCAGTGTACCATGTACTTTACAGATGTATTATCCTTATTTCAAAGATTTTATAATTATATAGACCAGATTTGATAGACCGGATACCTTTTATTCACAAAACAAAAACAGCTAATGCCTTTACCTCTCCAACACAAATCCCAGGAACTAAAATAGAATAAAGATGTGAAGTCAGGAGGTTCACTCCTTTAGTCTTTGGTCCATGTTTCCTAAGCTTTAAACAACATAGCAGTGCTAAAGCAACTGTATCTGGATGCTGGAATATTTAAATGCTTACCCTTCTTATAACTTGTGGATAACTGATCAGTACAGGGGAATCTTGGAGTCCTATCTCTGAACAGTTCTTTTCAGCAGTGTCAATTCCGATAATCATCCATTCAGAGAAAGAAAACAAATTCTTAAAAGAAGTCTGAAAATCTGTATTATTTGCGTAAATAAAAGTAGCAATTGACTGGTATAGCCAGCTGAAAGAATCATACGTTAAAGTATCTCTTTCCATTATTTCGAATCTCAGCATCTCATTTTTTATTTCAAGGGCCTTGCTAGGATTCTCTTTTAGAAGCAAAAATAACTTGAGGATTTAAAAAGGGAAAATACAATACTCAAGTGTCAGTGAAAGACCAGCCTCAGTTATCTGCCAGCTATCTGTGATAAAGGATGTGAAAAGCTGCCCTTCCACCACTGCATGTAGTAATGGAAACTCAGTTGCCTCAGAATACATTTAAGAAATATAAAAAAGTTATGTAGATTTGTGTCAAGTTTTTGCTAGGTAGTACCTCTAAATTCAGTCCAGACAGAAGGTAATTTGGCCTGTGATGGATAAAACTATCTTTAGAATTAATCCCTTAACATGGAGCTCAGAAGTAACCTTTCCTTACAAAACCTTCTTCACTGGAAGATCACTGAAATACTTGAAGAACATAAAGCTTTAAAAAGCAGCTGTTAGCCTGTGGTAGAACTATATTTAGAAAACATAAAATCTTCGCTTTTACTTCCAGTTGTATCAACGCTCAGGAAGTTAATTGCAGCAATATTAAGTGACACTACACATAATTTAACATACCAGTATTTTCCGATTTAGGAAAGCTGTATTAAGTCTATGTAACTTTCTTAAATCCTCATCTGGCCTGACATGACATATGAGAGACATTTATCCCAGGAGGATGTTTTTTACTTTTTTTAAATACCAATTTCTACCCTTTTCAGGAAGGATGCTTACCTTTTTTTTATCCACATATAAATCTGACAATCTTTTCTGTAAAATGCTGGAGTAACGTCACTTTTGAAGCAAGCACTGCATTAATGTTATTGTAGCTGAGATGGCCCAAAAATACAAGACTGGAAGAAGGTCTTATTTATCTGAAAATTTATTAACTTTTAACTGCTCAGTTTAATCTACTTTATTTTTTCCTGTTTAATTACTATATTTGCTCAAAAAATCTGCACTGTTGTTCTATAACTATAATATTCAATATATAATATACAAATGATATCGAATATTGCCAGTATGAGACCACATAGCAATGTGAATAGCAAAATGTTTTCATATTGCTTTTTGAAAGAAAAACCTCATTTTTGCAATTACAATTGCAAAGATCCATTAGGAAATGTCAAAAGTAAATAGGATCCAGGGTTAATATAGCCCTGTTGTGTAAATGTATATCAAGAATACTTTAGCTGAGCACTACTCTGTCCTTCAGATTCCTACCTCATTTAGTTTGGGGTGCATTTGCCATAGAAGAGAAGAGAAGAGAAAAAGGCTTTTGCTTATAGTATTCTGTTTTTTAATGCGCAATTTGAATGGCAGCAGGAGATGTTGAGATGAAGAACAAGAGTCTTGTCTTTTTGTTAGATGTTGCCCTGAGGAAAGGGCCAGCAAACTCCCACCATGCTTTTTGAGGGTGTCCATTTGAGTAGGCTTCATTTTCTGGGAGCCTGACTTGAGCCTTGGGGCAGCAATATATGGAAGTGCTGAGCATGAGCACTGGCCATTGCAATGGAAGTCAGCAGCATCTGCATTATGTAGCTGCTAGGTGCTATTAAAAATGACCTTTGGCATCCCCATTTCTGGGGTATATAACCTTAAATCTTCTTTGCCTTAGTTTTCTACCTATACCAGCAAGTAATGAGGCCTAGAATTGTTATTAGGGCGCTATAAACACAAATAAATCAGTATATGCATGTTGTAAGGACCTGCTCTGTGGAATACCACGGAGAATCCCACAGGGAAATAATCTTGCCTTCATTGCAGAGTTTGAGCTATGCACTGAACACTTACTAAAGTCATACATTTTGAACACCAGGTGCGACTTAAGTCCTCTGCAAAAATAGTCTGCGACTGATGCACCTGAGGAAGGCAGCAAACTAGTGTTGCAGAGAGAACTTCACCTGCAGCACTTCCCAACTTTGAGTGCTGAGCTCTGCAACCTTGATAATGTTCTTCTCCCATAATGTTTTGAGTGCAATTATTACCTATGTCAGCCCAAATTTAAAAATAGAGCACTCCCCTACTGAATGTCTCTTTTAGGATCCACTTGCAGCTGCCTCTTGAAGGTGTCACTAACCTGTATCTCCCAGTGACAGCAGCCCCATCCCAGTGCGGAACCTGTCCTACTTCAGTGGCGTGGGCTGAGCCTTCCAAAACTGGGGCAGCTGGAAAGCCCTTGCCACTTTAAAACATTAGGCTTAATATCATAAAATAACATATAATTCAAGGAAGAAACTAGTTTCTCAAACAAAGTTAGCAAACTAGGATAACACTCCAGGCAACCAACTCCCACACCTTTTATTATCATCATTACTCATTTATATTGCAGCAGCATGCGGCAACCCCTGCTGACGTTTGGGCTAGAAACCAGGCACAGATAACAAGAACAGAACCCAGTCCAGGAAGCTCACAAAATTACAGCAGTAGGAAGGGTGGGAAGGGGGGAAGAGGGAGCGCCCCTTCCACAGACCCCTGCAGCAACCCTTCTGTGTGAGGAGCAGCAGAGCTGGCAACGCTCCTGAGCGAGGCGACAACTCCTGTCTGCAGGGCACGGGGGGCACGATCAACGCCCCAGATGCTGCGGCACATGCATGAGATCTGACGCTGAAGAAGGCGGCATGGAAAAGGCTCTATTTCCTACTCGCTCTTAGGAAACGGATGTCACCTTGCATATGGAGCACAGCCATTTTGATTTTTTTTCCTCTTATAGCTTATTCCCATTTTCTTTACAAAGATGTAAGTTATTTGGCTATAGATCTATCAAGATTGCTTGCTTATGGCTTCCAAATGTGCACAGTATGCATAACAACCCATGCTATTTTTCTGTCTGTAGTGGATAGTGTTCTCTATAAGGAACATATTTTGATAGCTAATGCAATGCAACATACACATCATGTTGCCTCAAGGTCATAGTAGGCTGTATGTGTTTATATGATGCATCTTGACATACTCTAATGTACTGCCAGGAAATTAAAACAATGCCCAGATAAAATGTGAATAAATCCAAGAACATAGCCATAAAACTAAAATATGGGGCTGATTTCTTATATTAAGAATATTTAATAGCATATTGGCACTGCCTGAGGATTTAGAGAAAGGAATAACTATTTTGCTGCAATTTTCTTTAATGAATACAGAGCCAAATTCTGTTCACAACTTCTAGATTTGATTTGCTTTCATATGTAGGAAATAAACTGAACCCTGTGATAAGAGCAAAACTCAGTGCTAGTTCTACTATGTAGTGGGACAAGGTACCTTCTAATCCAGGGTAAACATAATTAATTAATCTGTTCACTGATACACTTTATTGCTAGATAGTGTAATCTAAAATGTAAATTAAGCTGTCAGTTGCACTGATTAATATTCGATGTGAAAGGAATGACCAAAGAATGTTTACAAAACTGAAAGTGTGAAGTACTTTAAAATGCAGCATCACTTTACCCACCCAGAAAAAAAAAATGAAGCAAAATAAGATGAAACATATTATTTAAATTCATGAAGCTGTCCAGTAAAGCTGTCCTAGCTCTCCAGGGATGTGAACTCTGTCTTCTTGGATTCCAGGCCAGTACTCTGTGCTTTAGACCGCATGGCCTGCCTGGGCCATTTATTTTGAACTGATGGAGCTCAGCTCCATTTTATACCAGTTGTCTTGTAGCATAAGCTTTTTAACAAGTCATTTTACAGTACCATTGATTCAGCTTAACATAAACACAGAAAAAGAAACAGTAAAATATCTTTTGACCTTTGCTGTTGGCTACAATCAAAACTATGCAACAAAAAGAGCGGAGAGGAAATTTAGGACATATGCTCAAGACGATGGAAAAATGTTTGTACATGTAATACAGTACATTGAAGAAACTGCTCAGGAACAGTTCAAATTGCTGGAAATACTATTCCTATAAGGCTGCCAGGTCAGTGTCATCTTCGATTAACCACTGTACAAGTGCCAGTCATAGAGGACCCACCCACAGGCCCTACTCTCTTGGGCAGGAGGTCACTAAACGTGAGCAACTGATCTATGGCTCTGGACGCTGCAAGAAGAGCCACAAGTACAAACAAAATGTGCAGATTTCCTTTGTTCACCAGTATGCCTACTATTTTGCTGAAGAAATAGAAGAAAAAGAGTGCTAAGAAAGACTGCCCTATCAATTCAGTTTAGCAATATCAATAATCAACTACAATAAATTAACACAACTCACAAAAATGCATTTAATGTAAATTCCTCACTACTTCCTTCTGCTGCAGGAGCAACCCTCCAAAGTCTCTTTCTGTTCAAAGAAGTCATTCTTCCCAGACTTCCCAGATGTGTAACTGTGCTCACATAAGCCCACCTAACTCAAGAACTCCAGCTAAGTCCTGTTTTGATTATCCTGTCCTTGGCTTCTCCCGAAGAACACTGCCTCAGGCAGTCTCTGAGCCTTGTTCTCTTCACAAGATAGGACTTGATGTTGGCCTTTAATCCACTGTTTTTTATGCCAAAGTTGCATGCCAACTTGCTCCTACCACAAGCCTGACAGAGGACATCCTTTTGTCATCCAGAGGATTTTTCTGTTGAACCTGGTGTGAACATCTCCCCAGTCAGACTGTTCCCTGTGCATCTCACAAGTTCTTTAAGGTAGACCATCATACATTTGAGCTTTGCATTCCATTTCCATAAGTTCTTCAATTCCCAAATTCCTCTAACACACTCAAGAAGTTCACAGAGAATCTCTGCAAAGTGACTGGTGATCAAATTGGCACAGCATAGGTAGTTACAAGCTATACAGCCATATCAAATGGTCCAGGGAAAGGAAAGAATGAGGATTTTTCTGTCGAGAAGATGTAAGCAAATGTATATAGGGAAATATTTTACTACTTGAGTAGAAAAGACATAACCTTTCTCTGCCAACTACTGGAGAGATTAAAAGCTTACAATTCTGAATTAGTATTGCAATTATGTTAGCTTTCTTGTATTTTAAAAACTCAAGACAAAAGTTTAATGTTTCTGAATGTTCTTTTTAAACAGAAATTGAGAGTTACATTAGGCAAACACCAATTTAAAATCTCAGCAGGGCTAACAGATGCATTGAAGAAGAAAGCTTTTTCACAGTACAAGATTGTGGGTTGATTTTAATAATGGACATTTTTTCTTCATAGATCCAATATTTATATTCATTTTGTTATTTGAAAATGTGTCTTGGGGACATAAATCTGCATGCATCCTAATTACACTTGCCTACATTTTGTGCCTAGACTTACACAAGGACCTATGGAGGCAGCTTAGGAGAGATTTTGGAATTGGACAAATTCTGACTCCAGTTATTTCTCTAAGGATTAATTATGTTACAGAGAAGAAACTAATTCTGTCAAATTTTCATGAAGCCACAGTGTGCCCAGCAGCATTTTTGGTTTGTTTCTGAAAGAAAATTACAGAGAACAAGTGAGTCCGTCTTCCCAATTTCATGACTTTATTCCCGTCACTCCCCATTTCCTTCTCCCCTCTCCAGCTCCTTCCTCATTACGGCTGTTCTGGGAGGGTGTTAGGTAAGATCCAGAGCCGTTCTGCTGCAGCAAGGGAGGTTGCAGATAGTTTGCAGAGCTAAGCAGTGTTCTTACGGCTTGTTGTGCCTTGGGAGAAAAAGGAAGACACATGTAGGCTGATGGATTCCTTCCAAGAGAAAGCTTAGGGTTGTACAACTCGCAACAAGCTTCAAGCCCCCACAAATAATCCAAGAACCAAGCTTTTTATGAAAACCCACTGGCAGTGTTTCCCTTTGAATACCACTGCTTCCTGGACTACAAATGTCAAAACCATTGCTGCAATGATGTGCTGCTGGAGGCTGGCCTTGGGAAGCCCTTCTTAAAAATCTCTCAGCAAGATTGGGTAGCTCCCCTCTGCTGATGAAGTCAGCCACTCTGGTCAAAGCTATTTTCCCCACAGTCTCCTTAGGACTAAAATAAACATTACCAAGGAGAAAATGTGCATGACTTACAAATGCACAGTATTTTACTACATGCAGGTATTCACAAATAAATAAGGGCAATAATTTCTCATAAAAAACGTCTTGCACACCACGCCCTATCTGCACAATAACCATACTACCATAGACACACTCCACCTAAAGTCAGGGACAAATTCACCAATTCTTCCATGTTACCATCACAGTAACATTTTTATCAAACACTGCTGCCTCTTGCAAGCAGATGGGAGAAGGATGATCAAAGAGCCAAAGCCCAAATGAGAACTGGTAAACTATGGCCTCCAGTGGGCCTCCGAGCAGAGGCACTGGGACTCCCTTTGCAGCTTGTGAAGTTAGTTAGCACCAAAGGCCAAAGTGTGGACCTGGCTCTGAAAATCCATGGCTCCCTCCTCCCTTTTCATTTACACTCTACCCCGGGGATGCTGTGCTCAACTACCAAATGTTCTATCAAAGCACCTGATTTCCACCACAGCAGAACATGTAGCGGGCTGCCTCTCCAGGCAACAGAGTAGCTGCCAGGTGGCAATTGCTGCCTAGGAAAATGAGGATTTGCAAAAATGACTGTTTCTTATAGATGGCACATTGTCCTCTCTCCAAAGCCATAATCCTTTGTTAGCACAAACAAACAAAGCATGTTAGAACAGTTTTCTGTTTTCTCTCTGTTTTCTTATTCCTGACTTCTTGTAAATGCTAATTTTTGTTTTTCTGTGTCAGTTTGCTGTCAAAATTATAACGCTAGACTATCACTAGACACCTCATCTAAGGAAGATTTACAGCAGTTTGGTCCTCATTATTTCTTTGTTTTATTTTTTAAAATTTTAGAAAACTTTTTTTTTTTCTCAACGCCACAGTAAACAAGGTTTATGAAACCTCCAGTATTTGGCTTATAAATTACTGCTGCTCCAGCTTGCAGTCATTTATAACTGACATCAGCTATATCTCTGCTGCAGTCACAGGACTGCTGCACGCATAGATGTGCTCAAGTTAGCTCCAACGCAGCCAGATGGGAGGAGAAGTCTCCCAAAAAATACAAAATACAGTGAGGAGCAGCATCCTGAAAATGCAGCCGCAGTCCTGCTATATCTACTGGATGTTCCCTAAAGCCTACGTCCTGCCATCTTTCCTGTATCTGTCACTTAAGCCAGCTAGATTAATGTAGTCTAGGTACATTCACAAGTTGCCTAGTACAAGTATAAATATATACCCTAAATGGAGATATGCTGTCATTATTAATCATTTAATGCCATTAAATTGAGATATGCTGTCATTTTATGCAGAAGAATAAGAAATCAGTTCTTTTTGTTGTTGATCTTTTTCACGGAGCTTCATGATTGAACAACAAGCCATTTGAATGAAGCTAAGCAAGCATCAGATTCCATGAAATTAGAGATACCCAGTTACAGAGCAGATCATTCCTTAATACCAGTGCAGCTCTGCATGCAAAGGGATTGTACAGAGGCAGAGAGATGTGACTGAGCCTTTAGCAAAGCTGTAAGTAGTTAGCAAATATATCTCTGAAGAAGGAAGGAAGGAAGGAAGGAAGGAAGGAAGGAAGGAAGGAAGGAAGGAAGGAAGGAAGGAAGGAAGGAAGGAAGGAAGGAAGGNGGAAGGAAGGAAGGAAGGAAGGAAGGAAGGAAGGAAGGAAGGAAGGAAGGAAGGAAGGAAGGAAGGAAGGAAGGAAGGAAGGGAGGGAGGGAGGGAGGGAGGGAGGGAAATGGTTAAAACAAAACAAAAAAAAAAGATGCAAAGCCATAGTCTGCCCATATTCCTCTGCAACCACACCAGGTTCTTGCTGGTTGCTGTGGTAACACCAGTTTGTGGTGTGATCCAGCTGTGGATGGTGTCCACAGCACAATTTTCACAGACTCCATCAGGAATAAGTTGAGCTCTTAAAAGCAGATAAGCAGTAGCAGCAAAAACAAAAATTACATTTTAATAACTTACCCACAGAAATTGTCTTATATGCATTGGTTAGTCCCTGAAAATGTCCCAAATACTGAGTTATTATCCCCAGTAGCTTCAAAGAAGATGATCATGTGAGAAAAACAAAGATTCACAGAAAGTCTGAATTGAAAACCTGTCTTCATTCAGTAACAGCTTCTGCTGAGAACAGCCCCTGCCCCATGCTGCAGCATTGAATTCTAGCTTATACATTTAAAGAAAAGACATGACCACAGAGACATTAGGAAAGATCAGTGGCAAAAGACTGCCACTGCAAAAATCATTAAGGATAATGAAAGTGTTAATCATTCATACCAAAAATCAATACAAAAATCCATATGTAATACTAATAACTGGGCCCATGTGTTTAGTAAAATAGCTAGTGACTAGTTACTCATTTTTCGTCCACTTCTTATTGTTCTATGTGACTATGGTATTAGTTGGATTTATGGATGTTGCATTCATTTAGAATTTAATCCTCCGCAGGATGCTCCTTCTCTTATTCCATCTTTGTACGATGTTTAGCACTGTCAGGCCCTGGTCTCAATAACTAGTAATAGCAGCAATTCACTGAGATAAGCATAAGCAAAAAGCTAGAAGCTCCCTTATTTCAATTACACTCTACTCTTGTACTGTTGTTCAAAGTTTCTTGTTTTGGGCTTTGCAGTTCTGAGCACCTGCATCCCCCACAAGCGCAGCAGTTCCAAATCCTTGCCAACAGCTTGCAGAGGCAACTTCTGCTGTTTTCTCCTTGCTCACAGAAAAGAACAAGACTGAACTCTAAAGCATCACCCATCTCCAGGTGAGGAAGAACTTCTTCACTGTGAGGGCGACAGAGCCCTGGCACAGGCTGCCCAGGGAGGCTGTGGAATCTCATTCTCTGGAGGTCTTCAAAACCCACCTGGATGCCACTCTATGCCACATGCTCTAGGTGTCCCCTGCAGGTGGGTTGGACTAGATGATTGCTAGAGGTTCCTTCCAACCTTAACCATTCTGTAATCTCTAGAGGTCTCTTCCAACCTTAATGATTCTGTGATTCTGTGATCTTTGCTTTCCATGTGTCCTTCAGACCTTGAATTGCACCTACTCTGCAGGAGAAATCATACAGTTTTCATTGAGCTCATGGTTTTGTGCTGACATAAATTAATGTATCTGCTATAATCTAGATTATTTGAAAAATTAGCAGCCTTACATATTTGTACTTCACCACCCATCGGTGAGCTAGAAGAAGAACGGTCATATCCTGAGAGGGTGGAAACTGATCTAGTTCTGTTGAGCCAGCCAAGATACATCAGCAAACACCAGCTGGAAACACACTCTTTGTTTGGCATATATCTTAAACCATCAGGACAAGCAGCCAATAAGCAATGCAGTACCTGACCTGTCAGCATGATACAGAGCATTTACATAGCTTTTTACAAACGTTAACAGATTAATCCTCACCTGGGGACAGACAAGCAAGGTTCAGTTGCCCTGCTGAGCAGATTTGGAAGATGACTCACAGAACTGAGTTTTAGGAGGACTTAGCATCTTTACATCTTTTATAAGCAGAGAAAGGGATGGGACTTCATGACTCCAGTCCAGGGAAAAAGGAGGTATGAAGTAGAATAGCTGATCCAGCAGGGCCACTTGTGTCTGCTGGGAACTGGAGCTATGGGGACTATCCTAAGAGCAGATTTTCTGCCTCCTCTCTCCAGCTGAGACAATCCATGATAGGATGATGACCCTTATCCTGGCACAGGGGACACAGGAGCTTTCATATACAAAGTTCTCCTCTTCTCAGATCCATAGTATAAACCAGACAGCTGGAGTGGCAGTGTCCTGGGTGTAATTTCATACATAAGTACTTCGAAGTGGCCACGCAAAATATCTCAACTCATTTCATTTCAATGGGACCTATTTCTAAAAGTAGCAGCAGCCATCCCACTTTAACTCATGGGTGGAAACCGGGACTGAGACTTTGTTTTGAGGACCAGGGAAGCTGTGACATGTAGAGTCCACAAGCCATAATGACAAAGCTCCTAGCCCAAAAGCAAAAGTGTGACATGGAAGTGGCTGGTGAGACAGCGTTAGCTGCTTTGTTTAATCATCTGGAAGACACCATTTATGCTCCCTATAGACTCCAGGACTGATGAGTCTGTTCTCAACAGTTTCACCCAAGGGCTAATGAAGAGTTGTCTGTCAACCAGGAGATAGAAAGGTCAGGAACAGACCTCCTGGTGAGGCAGGACTGGGAACAAACCCACTGCTGTGCTGGAGTTTGCAGGCTGCATACAGATGTATGTATGGCAGGAGAGGCTCAGTTTATACACACATATAGTGGAAATTCACACTCAGCATACTGTTGCGAAGGTTAGGAGTGTCCACTTGTACTGGAGTAGACATAAAAAGGGGCCAAGGGCATCTAGTGCAGATGTGTCAGCATGGAGAACATGTCACCAGATTCTTAAGCTCATGAATCATACAGTAACTCATGTGTTACTCATCTAGGTAAAAAGGCTTTGGGATTTACCACTAAAAAACTGATGTCAGGAAAGAATCCTCTGTTTTATAAAAGAAATTGCTTATCGATTCTGTCTGCTTGCATCATATTCACACTGTAATAATCACATGCTTAATCTGCAGGGATCCAGAAAGATTGTTTCTGTCTTCACACATAACTTGACCTCTGCAGGGAGATGGTGCACCTGCATCTGAGGCTCTGGAAGTGGCCACGGGTAGAAAAAGAATATAAGGTAGAGTGCACTAGTGTTTCTGATGTTAAGATCTCTGTGATGCCCATCTGGTGTGTCTTCTTAACCTACTCAGAGTCAGATTAGATTTTAGAATGGAATTTGGGGGCAGATTCAAAGAGATTATTTTGAATTTCTCTGTAATATCAGACACGGTCCACTTTCTAGTACCATTTCATACGACAAAGTCTTTGCTATCTAAGGAGCATAAGGCTTTAGTAATCCTTATTCTAAATCTGATCTGTCTTCTCTTGTGAAACACTGTAGCTGTAACCTGTGCTCTTTTACTAGTTCACTTACATTCAGTAAGGAGGAGGATTTGAATTATTTTGTGGGCATGAACAGATGGAGCAGATGCTCTCTGGGCCCTTTTGTATTAAACAAACATTGCGTGGCTTTTGGTGAGTGTGGTGGGAGTAGCCTCAAGGTGGTGTCCCTTACATTACATTACAGTGCCATTACAAAGCAGATGCAGAAATTGAGGGAGTCCATTAACTGGGAACAGAACACACTGCTTTTAAAACTATATTATAAGGAATATCACATTGAACCCTCAGAATGATTTCAGGGACATGACACTTTGAAACACCAAGAAATACTGGAAATCATGTCAAAGATTCTGTTGGTTTTATACTAATCATTGAGTTAGCAATGTCTCAAAATGGCTCTAAAGGAGCAGGTGCCATGTGTACTTTCACACACTTCTGTAGCGATGTTTCCAACTAATGGTTCCAACTGTGCAAAGCTCCAGGACACTTTGATGTAATATGAAATGTTTGCTGTGAAGTGAAAACACAGAAATGTGAAGACAAATGAGAATGACATCAGGGAAATGGAGGACTCTTTCTAAAGAAAGGTCAGTGTTCCAGCTTTGATTAATACAGGTAGGGAACAAGTATAGTGTTCACTAGCACAGAAACAATACTATCCTGAGGGTCATTACGGGCATTCATTAAAAGCTGCTCTTTCTGGAATACTTAAAAAGCTCTTCCAAAATCATGACTTCTCCTGCTAAGTATTCATTGTTTCTTGATCAGCAAAATGGTACATTTGCAATGAAATACCAAACAAAATCCTCTCAACCAATACTTGTGTGAGGTACAAATTAAAAAATAAATTTCAACAATACATATCTCAATATACATCTTAACGAATAGTCTTGCCATCTGCACTCTCACTCCTGTATGCTAAATGGTTTTGTGTTCCGAGCAAAAAACTTGCTTGACTTAGGGGAAGTTTCTGGTATTCTTAATACAGTTTAGTAGCATCTCGCTTTACAGACAGCATTAGTAAGTTTTGGGATGTGTTATAGTGAAGTTTTGATTAATCTGGTTATCAAAGGTATAGTTTTCTTCGAAGGATAAATTCATGCTTATCAATATCTAAGGGCATGTGCATAAAAGAGTAAGTCCTGAATTTTCAGAAATCAAGTATGAAGAACATGCAATGCATCAATTTTGTGATTAAACTGATAATTGTTAATGTACGATTTAAATTCACAAAGAGAACATTGTTTTCTACTCACACCACTCTCTTCTATCTAATGTAGCTTAAAAATAATTCCAGGACAGGTATTTCTCCATTCTGTTTATTCATAAAGAGCTACAGCAGACATCCTTACCCTTTTTGCAATCTCTTACTTCACCAGAACCTAGTGATTTATTTGGCTCATTAACTTTCTCCAGCATTCTTGCTTCTGAGGATTTTTCTCTGAATAAATTCTTAATTTTTGTTCATAGACCTCAGTTGTAGTTCTCCAACACTTCTTATCTAATTAAAATCCACCTTATTAGCCAAAGTTCAATAGTTGTCCTACTGTGATCACTAGGTTTAATTTATTGTTCTGTTAATGTTACCAGAAATATATAAATGTCATAAAACCCTATACTCAGATCCTCAAAGACATTTGGATCCCTTAGCCTGGTGATTTAAATAAGAATGAGCAACCACAGGGTAGACTGAATTCTTAAATTCTTTTAGATGCTTGAGCTTAGACACTTCTATGTTCAAGAATCTACAGGAGATTTAACCATTTAATAGGGAAAAGTCTTTCAGGACTGCTTTAAGCATATTCATAGATAACATTTCTGCATTATAGAAAAGGGCTCTGAGGTTAGAAATTCCCTCATCTGCCAGGGGATGAAACTAGGTGCCTTCACTCCCAATGAAAACAGGATCTAGCTGCTCTTCCTGCTTACCCGGTGCTCCACGGGATAACTCTGTCCCTATTCCAGAACATGTTATTTCAAGGCAAGTTATGCAACTGCTCACTATAGAAGAGTATTTACTGATTTGAAGTAGTTCCTTCTGATCCTTTTCCATCGTGAGCCAAAAAAAAGTTCACATCAGAAAAAATAAAAGGGTATGCGATGCACTCGCATGCATTCTAAAGCTCTTCTTAACATGTTTCAGGAGTGAAACGTGTGCTTTTGGAAGATGAGATTTCCAGAAAAAAAATACTGCTTTTAACTTAATTTTCATACTCTAATACATTCATATGTCACTGGGCAATTGGGTAAGTACAGAGCCCTTCAGCATCCTCAACACGCCACAGCCAGAGAGATGCCACAATGTGCCACGGCCAGAGAGGATGATCTGAGCTAGGCAGAAACCTACAGCCCAGTGCTGGGAAACTGCTCTGGAATTCATTTGAAACTCTGGCTTATTTACACAAAGCTTCTCTTCCTTCTCAATCCGTACAATATTTTCCCGGATGCCAGGGTCAACTGTTTTTTTTTTTTGTTTTTTTTTTTTTAATTTCTGATGTCTTTTCAGCAACTAAGTGTTCTTCTCAAGTTGTCTTTTCCCATTTCATAAAGAGGTTAAAAAGCTGACAGATTACCTTGGACATAGGAGTCATACTGTGCTTAATGAGAATCTCTACCAGGTACCATATTCTCTTTCACCTTTTTTGTGCCCAAGTGCTGTATTCCTAATGACCTGTCTGCATTCTAGATAAGAAATCATCAGTCTTTTTACTTTACAATGGGATTTTTGAATGAGTTTATATTTAATTTATTTACCAAGAGCCCTCAAAATCAGCACATACACCCGCAAATATCTTTAATCCTGACAGTAAAGACAGACACACGTATACATCCTAAAATCTGCATGGTATGTTCAGGATGCCTCTATTTGGAATTTGCTGTTTAATCTAGGATACATTTGATGGCTACATTCAAATAGAATGGCTCAGAAAGGACGAAAGAATTTGTAGGACAACTGCATAATCCTGGAAAGGAAGTACGCATCACAAATTCCTTTTCAAATTTGATACTCAACTAACATTAACTTAGAAGCCCAAATACAAGGTATTAAGCAAAAACAAATAAAATGAAGAATAATCTTGCAGGGACAGTGATGAACTAAGAATAAGGACATTTGGGTTCAGTTCTGAATTCTTCCCCCAGTATAGCTTAGGGCAGTTCTTTTTATCCCTCAATTCCTTTTCTATTTAATAGGGATATTAATACTCAATTAATTCTACTTTCTACATTCATGTCTTTTGAAAAGCAGGTTTTGGGTTTTTTTCCAGTAGAAGCTGCGTCTCCTGGTAGTCGTACCACTCACAGCAAAGTGCAAGCCTGCTTTCAACTGGAGACACAAGGATAATTAAAAGATGGAATCATATTCAGAACTTGCATCTATCATGGACCTGGTAGGAACTGCTGCTCCCTGTCAAAGATACCAGGCTATACAATACAAAAGGCTGAAGACAGCCCTTTAAAGAGCTTCTAATGAGTTGACCTGTTTAAAAAAAAAAAAAAAAAAAAACCATAAATATTGGGGTAGCTATAACAGATCTAGTCAGACAATATGCAGTAAAATATTTCCTTCTCAAAATACAAAGAAAGATTTTTAACACAATTGCAACTCCACTAGGAAAAAAATATATACGCAATTTCCTGAAGGAAAAATGAAGCAGTCTGATTACAAATGTTAAAATGAAACATTGTGTCATTTCAAAATCCATACATATGTATTACTGCAGCTTTTCATTTAAAAAAAATTCAATTCACTTTTCAATTTTCTTTTTTTTTTTGTACTAGCATAAACACAGATGCTGAACTACTGACATTTCTTGTCAGATGAATATATTTTCCATTGCTATTTCTGCTTAAACAACAAAAGCTTAAGATTCAGGATATTTTTTTTTTTTGAGGACCTAGCAAAAAAAAAATATATATATATAGGGTTTTAAATCATGACTGCTCTGAGCATTCCAGGTAGAGAAATTTCTTAATATTGTGTTATTAAAGAGATTTTTGTTTGTTTAGTTGGTTTTGGGGTTTTTTTTGGATAGAATAGTTGCAGCAAGTATGAAAAGTATTTTTAGTACTCAGTTATAATTGCTCCAATAATGCAAATGGTAAAAAGCTGTAATTCCATCATTTATCCGATGAAACAGTTCGATTAATTTGAGTTAAATACATACGTTTGCAGCATCAGGCTGGATAATATCTTAAAAGGAAAGAAAATTACTAATTTCATTTGCTTTAGAATTCACAGACAGAAGGAAAGCCAAATACAGCTGTTGTGCGACTATTTAAAAGCAAATGATTAGAAATGCTACTAAAGAGAGAGTTCTAAGAGTCTCAGCAAATTCTTTGCAGAAATGTCTGCTAAAAACAAACATCTGCTAAAATATCTTATATGAGGCACAAATGCTTCTTTCACAAATTTCACACTCCTTTGAAAACAGTAATTCTTGCTATGAATGTACTGCTCCTTTAGGGATAAATGCAATTAATCTATTGCTGTATTGTTGTATAGATATATTTTAAAGGTTGCTACATCTGCTTTTGCTATTATTTGTAAATTCAGTGATGATATAAAGGAATTAATTTTTCTGATGAGCAACAGAAATAATTGACAATGATACCCAGTAATAATGTTAATACTGTTACAACAACAAATAAGACAATGAACGATTCCAGAAAAAGATACATTTCTCAGATCTGGAGACCATTAATAAAAGTAAACTTTGCAAACTCTGGCATTTTGTCACTGCATCATGTATCTGTATGTTGCGTGATCTTTAAGAATGTTGTCAACCTATTTTTTTCATGTCCTAATTACAAAGCAAAAGGATGCACATGGGTAAAAGGAAAAATCATTTTGTTGAGAAGGAAAAATACAAATTATGCCCAAACCCTATTAATTCTGTTGTCATGGCAATGAAAGAGCACAGTCTTACAAAATTAATCCTAGTTTATTTACATGAGTAGTTCCTACTCATATGAGTTGTCCCACTGATTGAAAGAGAACTGCTGATATGAAGAATGATTTGCAATAGGAATCTTGAATTTAGGATGCAGTTCTTACTTAAGGAAGAGCTCGCAGGACTACTGCCGTAAATAGGAGCTTATTTCAACAGTGAAGCTTGCAAGATTATTTTTATGAGTTGTAATTTTGCTTCCTGTTTGGTTTGCACATTTTAGTTGATAAAATTTTAAAAAAATGCCTATTTTATATCTTTACTTTTGAAGATTGGTTTGTTTCAACCAGAAACTCTGTCACAACAGGAATATGTTTAGATCAGCTCAGTTTCCTCCAGCTGCAGTAATTTGAAAAGCTGTATTTCCATTTTCTCTCTGAAAACCACCTTAAAATGTTGCTCATTGTTAAAAAAAAGATATGTCAAGAACTGCCTCTGCATTTGCATTAATTTGAATAGGATTTAAGCCTTTTTTTCTTATTCATGAGCAGCGGTTTGTCCTAGCCTTGCCTGGCTTGATGTTCTGCTTTGGCTCTGTAGATCCTTCTCACACTTCAAACCTGCCTCCAGGAATCCATCACTCCCGTTCCCTGCTGGACATGTCATTGGTCCACAGACCTGCTCCTGATGTAGTTCTGACCCATCCAATCCTGTAGGACCTGCCAAGGATTAACCCCTTGGAGTGGGCAGCTCTTACTACAGGTTGCTCAAGAGGTACTTACCTTCTCTCTTCAAAACTCGGAGATCATCAATAGTGGAGAAGAAAATATGCATAATCCACATCATCACTCTTCCACCCTTTGGTTCTATGGTAACTTTTAAAACAACTATCCGTGTAAATTGTGCTTTCTGGAAATCTAACCTATTCTTACAGTTCAGTAGAGTCATTTTCTAAGTCCTGATCTGCTTGGAAATTTCCTGATACAGAATCTAAATTTAGGCAAGTTGGATAGTTAGCTAATTACATCACCTTGCCTACCCTAAATGCTTCATCCAAGAAGCTGAAAGCACGTTGCAGCTACTAATAAAAAACTTTTCAACACCTACCAAAGAAATCATTTGCAATCATTTTCAACAACCTCATTTACACATGACAGAAATCACTTGATATGGGAACCCCTTATAGAAGGTTTCTAAATCAAATTATTATCAAATCATTATCAAATGCAACTTTATCATTATTCACGTTGGTCATTTTTAACTTTTTGAAACTTGTGAAGGGAGTTGTCTCTCTCCCTATGCTAATCACAGTATCTAACTATGTATTTATTATTTTGTTTCCCATAGAAAATGAAGTAAATCTTTGATACCTGCAGATCTTGCATTAATAAAGTACTAGACATTCAAAAACCTCTATAGCTTTTATTTATTTAGATAATACTTATTCATAACCATTCTTGGGTTCAGATAGAATTTCTTTCACCTTCTATTCTTGCCTTCTAGCACACAGCTGAGGTGCAGCAAAGGTATAGCACACATGACCCGAGGGAGAGAGACAGAAAGAAAGACAGAATGAGAAGGCAGGAGGAGGGAATGGAGGAAGAGAGAAACAGAGAGAAATGTCAAAATAAATTCTTAAACATCCACTTCAGCTTGGAAATATATGTGATACAGCTTCTGATTTTCCTCTCCAAGTACAACTGACAGCACAGGTGCACACACACACACACACACATACATACACATTCTATCCACAAGCAAATGAAAAAGAAATGATCTTACAAAGCTACTGCAGCAATACTTGCTGCTGGAAACAACCATAATAACAAATGCTCTTTTGTTGTCTCTTTGCTTTTTTTTTTTTTTTCAATTTCCATTTTATCACTACTATTATTTAATCCTAATCATACCAGAAATATTATTATTATTAAGGAAGGAAAAAGGCCTTACCATGCAGTGCATCAGGAAGAGATGAGAAGCACAGAGCATGCTGCAGAGATTAAGCTCAGCATGGCATTCAGATATCCTTTCGAACTGAAGAAAATTGTCCAACCCATTCTTCCTAACAAAGAGGACAAGTTTTCTCTAGGCTTGAATTTTTCACCAGAAGTCAGATCCTTAAAGCGCATTATATTTTCTTCTTCAGGAGATATATTTCCTCCAGTTAAGTTTCAGCTCTGCAATGCCATTTCCAATCAGCTCTAAGAAGTTCTTCACTCCCAGATTCGTAGTGTCATCAGAGGGACTCCAAAGAAAATCAAAGAAAGAAAGAAGGAAAAAAGAAAAAAATATATCTTACTGAAGCCCTGAAAATACTATGCAGAAAAGAAGAAAAAAACAACCTGCATTTATTCTACTGCCTGTGTGTTTCACAATGATCAGTACTACTTCTTCATCTCCTGTGTTGAGAGGGCTGATTATTTTTAATAAAGAAAGAGAAAAAACTTTCTCAATTCACACATGATGGATTTTCATTACTACTGCTCGAGTGTGTGCTACCAAGCAACCCTTCTCACCTTAAGGAATCTCTAAAGCCATATGACCATAACACCAACCATCCCTTTCTCTTCCCATCACGAATATTAAAATTTCTAGATAAGAACTCAAAAACACTCGACACATAACACAGGTAAACAAATTAAACGGAAAAGCAAAGCCCTCAAAGCAGCAGAGTGCAGGAGATACCTTGCCTGAAGCATTTGGGGGCACGCACACTAAGCCATGGTAGGGAGGGAGAAGGGGATGCAGAGCGGTGCAGGCGGCTTGGCAGAGGATGGGGTGGGGACTAAGTGGGTGTCGGGCTGGAGTGGGATCCTGAGTCACCCTCAGCATCCTGCCTCCTCGCTGACGGCAGCCTGGGCTTCCCCTCCACTTTCCGCAAAGCATATTAATTGAGCCTGGTTGCTGAGCAACTAACTCCGGGGAGCCACATGGACCCGCTCCGCTCGGCTCCAGCAAGAGCAGCCCCCACGCAGGGCGACGCACGGGCGATGCGCGGGGCAGGGCTCCCGGGCTCTCCCCTCCTCTCCTGCATGCTCCTCTTCCCCCACAAGCTGCCCCATGGGGAAGATTGGCAGGGGACACCAAAATGTCCCCATTGGTGCTGTGGGGTGAGGATGAGGCTGACCTCTGCACACAGGGGCTCAGGCGAGGTGCCCTCGTGGTGGTAGCGGTGCTGCTGCCTCTGCATCCCTGCTCCCCACCATTGACTGGGCACCCAGGCAGGAGGAGAGCAGCCACCTGGGCCAAAACAGCTGCTAAGCACAGATGCCTTCTGGAAAACGAAGCTGGATTAACCCCCTGGTTGTCCACCCAGGTTGCAAGGGTGATGTCAAAACCATAAGCAACTCACGTAGCTATGTCAACGTATGGGTTCAAAAACAAGCATATAGTTAAAGCTGCGACTGCTTAAACTCTGTCCCAGGAATCAGGGGGCCAACGTACCCCTTATTTCTGACCTTTTTTATCAGACTGTGCCTCAGAAAGACAGAGCAGACACCCTCTCATACCGAAAGAGCCCAAAGGAAACCAGAGCTCCTCTCCAGAAGAGCTCTCCAGATGTGCTCCTTGGAGGCTGCAAAGCAGAGCTCTAAGTGTCCCCTGTCACCATTTGGACAGATGTTCTGCTTAATTTGCTTAAAAGAGGTAAGCAGCAACACCACTATGCATTTTTAGCCTATAAAGGAGATGAAAACAGTGTTCAGTTATCTAGTCCAAAGAGAATCCTAGAACAGCACAACCAACAGCACTGGAGGAATGATGGACAGGATGTGCATGGTCAAATCCAAAGCAGGGCCTGACCATGGCAGATCTTGGCAGGACTTCCAATGACTCCTGTGGCCACTGAGGCTGAAAAAATAAAAACAAAAACAAAGTCTGGAATGGTGTCCAAAACAAGAATATTTTCTTGTGCTGTCACGCTAGGTAATTCTTTAGCCAGACCACAGCACTCATTCAGCACTGGCTATACTGTCTTTCTGTTGCCCAGCTAAGACCTGAGAAAACAAAAGGTCTTCAAGACTTCTCCCTGTGCTGCCTGGCACCAAGTGCAGCATCAGATCTTGACCAAGCCACTCACTTGTATTAGCCATCAAAATCCTGAGCTAAATCAGCAGCTTATTTCTGTCACAGTGTCAGGACAAGTTAAAGGGCAAAGCCCTGAGAACTGCCTTAGTTGCAGTCACAAAAATAGACAGATAACTCTCTTTGGAAAAACTACAGCCTTGTGTGTGCTATGCAAATGGCAAACACCAGGTCTTGGTGAAAAGGGGCCAGACAAATTCTGTTAAATAAAGGAGTAACTTTTCAGACAACAGCTTGGCTTCAATTCACCCTGCTTTCATGCTTTACAAGGAAAGCTCTATGGTTTAGCCTCATTTTCTTAACAAAACAAAGATTCAAAGCTCATGAAGGAGAGCTGCTGTATAAAATAGGTCACAATATATTCACTTCATCCAATATTTCTACTGATATGAACATATCAGTATTCGTCAACCATGAATTTGAAGAAAACGTTAACCCCAAAGCATCCTTTAGTAGTTCTAATTTTGTCTCTGAACTGAGTAAAAAGTACCTATGACAACCTATAATCTTTCCCCCAGTGCAGCATATAAAGAAATAAAACAATTTCAGTGCTGATTTAGTAAATTAAGTTGATTTAGTATCCTGTATGCAATAGGATACAGAAAGATGTTACTAAGGAAGAGATCCTGCAGCAAGCACTTTACTTGCCTCTAGGTAAATGTTTCTCCCCAGCTCTCATACTATTAATTAAGTCACTAAACATTGAGTGCCCCGGAATGGTTACTGATTTATATAATTAATTTGACATCACTCACTTCCCCTGAACCCTTTCTTCTGATACTTTGGAGAATTCTACCTTTAATAGTACCTCATCTATGCTACTTTATAGGAAAAAATCCAACATAGGTCTTCCATAGCAGTGGTTGATGCAAAGAGGGCATTTTGTTGTGCACCACTGTCCTCACATCCTTCATGGCTCTCTTTATGCCACAAGTTAACATGCTTGTAAAGTGCTGAGGAATGACAGAAAGCAAGGCCGGAAGGGAGCTAACCCATCACTGTCTCCCAGCAGGATCAAGCATGCACATACCGTTCTTGGGAAATGACTTTCCAAGCAGCACTTACGAGCCTCTGTTCTGGAGGCTCCATGCTTCTGAAAGGCAATTTATTCTAGGGCCTCACTACTATACAAAGCGTATTTCTAAGCTTCATAGCTGCAAATTTAAACTTACTATTTCTTGTCCTATTCGCAATGATCAAGGAAAAGAGCCCCTCTATTCCTCTTTGTAACTACCTTTTATGTATTTAAAGATCATTATGTCTCTCCTCAATGGCTCTCTAGATTAAAAAGTTATTTCAGGCTTTACACATCTATCATTTTTTAGGTAATGGCTTGTCACATACCGATCATAAGAGTACACAAAAACCCAGTGTGAAACTATACGAGGGTAGGGTTGTACATTAACACATGCAAGAGGAGAAGGAATCAAAGGGCCAATGTCCCACTTAGGAAGCAGGAGAAGCAAAACAAGGGGAAACTGCCTGGTGGAGTTGCAGCAGTAAGGTTACATGTTGTTTCAATATTCCTTTTATTCCGTTCTGAATATAAAGGAGTAGGAGGACACAATATAATTAGAAATCATATATCCGACATGTGATGTGAAAGAAGATTTATTTCAACTTGTGAAAAAGGCTAGATTTATTTTCCTGTATTTTCCTTTAAATCTGTATAAGGATTCATGACATACTAAAAGAAGAGGGAAGCTAAGGCCAGGTCTCAGGTATATAGTACATGGAAAATGCAGAAGGACATAAAGAAAAATATTAGGAGTGGAATATGTGCTTGGGAGGGAAATAAGACTATAAAGCAAATGAATGTATAGACAAAGGCAATAGAGAAAAGTAGAGATTTCGCTAATTCTCACAAAGATATAATTGTATTTACACTAACATATTTTATCATACTTGTAAAGAAAGATTTGTTTCAAAAGGATAGGCTGTAGTTGTTGTATTTTCTCCCCCTTTACATTCATGTGGGTTTCTGCTCTTATCCGCAACAACACAATCTTTAAAGAGTGTGCTGATAAGTTATCAATATTGTAATATATCTTGTTTTGTGCTTTCTTTTTACAAGGAGGAATACCAAACAGCTAAGCTTTCTGTACTGGAGTGAATTTTAACAAAAGTGCTAGGGAAGGGCAGCTGAAGGACAAAGCAATAAAACAAAACCACCAAAAGAGGAAAGCAAGTCAACAATTGGTAATTTCAAGTTGAGAGCAAGCTATTTGGCACATAAGAAGGAACCATCAGATTATTAGAAGTAATTGTAGCAGTGGTAGTTTTGGAGATGTCAACATTTGTGCCATTTTCTTTTTAGAAAATGGAAAATGGCTTAAGTAAAATGCAGTCCCTGACAGAATGCAAGTATAGCATAATTTGCCCAAACCTTGAATTCCATCTTGGAAAACGCTTTTTACCATGCATTCAAAAGGCTGACTAATCCACATAATGTTCTATTCCTATTCCATTTTCTATTTATCTTTCCTCTTTTCACATTTCCATCCTTTCTATAATACCATTATCCTCTTTGAGAGAGAGGAGTGTCCCACGAGTGTTAGCATAAGGATCGGAGCTCACAAGGACGCTGCCAGCCCCCATACCCAGGAGTAAGAAGATCTCATTACATCGGACAGGGGACTTTGGTGCCTAGCCATCCCACAGCCCTGGAGCAGAGCTGTGGTCCCTGGGCAAAGGGATCTGTGGGCTTGAGCTGTATGAAGCCAAAGAAGTGACATCCCGCAGGAATGTCAGAAAGGAGGGAGCCAGAAGCAGGACTGTGTCAGTCTGAGGTAGGATGTGTGGCTCCTCAGGTGCTCCTCAAGATCACCTCAGCAGCGACCATCACCAAGAGGTCTCTGCACCTCGGCTTCTCCCAATGTCACCCAGCTCCAGGCTCCGTGTTGCTTGCCACTAGGAGCAACTGAAATAGCTTGTTACACAAAAGATTGGCCATCATCCCAACCACATTTAAATACTTAGTAGAGACCGCCACTTTTTTTGCTTAAGCTGCAGCTTTTCCTACAGTTGCCATTTCTTGAAGACTGAATTAGGCCTTTAAAAGCAATATCAGGAATAAAGGACACCATAATTCTAACACATTTGCAAGGATCTGCACAGATCATGCAAATCATTAAGTATGAAATAGTAGGTAAAATCTAATTATGAAGTAAATTTTAATTAAAAGCCTGTGAGAATAATTTGCAAAGTTCTCTGGAAACATTTCTCATTTTGACCTTTCATATCCTGTATCTCAGTTACTACTCGGTCAATTACAGCATAAACAACTGAATTGATTTCTTGCCTTTTAATTTAAATATCATACAATACGTGCAAGAGAATTTGAGCTTCAGTGAATACATTTCCAGATCATCATCAGGAAATAATTGGAAAATGTAACCATAAAAAATAGATTTTCTTTCCAAAAGAAGTCTGTATGAACATGAATAACATATACATATAATTCTATCTATCTGCAATATATTTAACACCCATAAAATATTTATAGCTTGTGTTCAAGATAATATTACTGTAATAATTACTTCAATATCCTATATGGGAAATGGTGTGATTCTAGCTCACAGCAGTGCAAAACAGACTGTAACCAGCTGTTATCATAGCTGACAAAGATTTATACCACTGTGAAAATAGCACAGCTAAAGGTAAGTAAATTCAGAAAAAAAAACAGATTTTATTCTTTCTTTTTAAGTAAATGGTGGTTTACCTCAGCTTAACCTCTAACTGAATAATGAAAGCTGGAAGTTTACAGCTTGCAGTTAATAGTTGATGGGGTTGCTCAGACCTTTACAAGTTAGTCTTAATTAAGCTTTTAATGAGTCTGATTCAGTTATACCAAAGTAAACCTCATGTATGTTCCCTAATTTCATTGGAAACCTCCTTAATTTACATTATTGCAGCTAATAACAGTACAGAGTTTGTGCTAACTTAAATCATCTTTATTTTGGTAATGTAGCACTTCTCTCCTTACATCACCCCAACACCAAGAGTTGCATTTCACTGCTGCTGAATCAAAAATGTATGCACAGAAGTTTAAAATCCTGCATAGTAGCACAGCTATACTCCCTGCAGGAAATACATTCACTAAATGTCATTTTTTTTTTAATTTGGAAAAATAAAAAAAAACGGTTTTGAAACAAATTCCCTAAACATGTAAGTGAAATATGAGTGAATAACCTTAACAGAGTTTAAAAAGTGGTATCTTGAGCTAAATGCAGTTTTGTACAAGCACAAAGCAGCAGTAATATTTTTATCCTGGATCACCAATATTGAATGCAAGTTACACACCAAAGTGAGCAGTCAGATCCTATTCCTCCTGACCTAAGCAGCCAAACTCTCTCTGGTTTCTATGAGAGGAAGATGGGGCTCTGCTCTTATTACTAGCACAGTCCTTCTCATACAAGCTGCAATGCCTGTTGCATCAAATGAAGACAGACTTGCACTTACAATGCAGCTTAAATAAACTGGTTCCATGTACATTAAACCACTCTGGGAGACAGACACCATTTTCTGGGAAGCGCCGATATGTTTGCTGTGTCTCTGTTTGAACTAGAATCTCATTAGAAAAACAGTAATCTTGCTGTACACTCACATAATAAGATAGGACATACAATGCAGGAATTTATCAAATCCCAAGGGTGATCATCTGCCTGAAATCCTTTTACAGATAAGCATGTTCACCCAAGGTAAAGAAAAGCTCTCAAGTAAGCTAAGCAGCAACAGTTATTACTGCTGGATAAATATTCACATTATTTTTCAACAGGCACTATACCCACTGGGCAAGAAACGTAACAGTATGGTAATGAAGGATTAGACAAGGACTGGATAAATCAGTCCTGTTACAGCTCTGTTAAGCTCTTGCGTGTGTATTATATGACATTACTATTTTATAGCATAGAACAAAAAGTTATTTCTTCCCTTTTTTCTTTGTAGCTGTGTTTAAAACAAGAGGAGGTGGGGAAGGGACTTTCAACCCTGGGATAACTTCAAGCATTAGGAAAAGAGTCGTAACCTATATATTCATATGAATCATGCCTAGAGCTCTTAATTACTGCTCTGCACACAGAACTCTGAATGAACACTGCATAGAAGCCAAGTAGTCCTAAAGATTATTAAATACACTAAATGCAGAGTATGAGTTCTGGCATTGTACTTCACAAGACCTGAGTAGATACATTTTGAGGAATTTGGCACAAGCCTTGTTTAAGTATCTGTTCACGTTGCTACTAAAAATACAATTGCTCTCAAAAAAAAAATCCAGTATTTTTGCTAGTAAAGCCTTTTGAAACATACCTGGTTTTGTTGCATGAAAGCAAAATTCCTGCAGTAAATTTCTGCTGATGTGGAGGGATTAGCCTGGTTCTCTGTTTGCCACCAGTGACGGTACCCTTAGGGGCACCCCGCTGCTGAAAGGCACTGCAAACAAACCACGAAGTCCCTAAACTTCCGTGGAGAATGCACCTTACCTAGGGAAAAGCTACCTCCATCAGCAGTCCTGGAGGGCTTTTTTTGAATCCTCCCTAATTAATCACTGCATTGACCAGAATTTTGAAAAGTTTACAGATGAATAATGCACAAGTTTTCACAGGGACTCCTTGGAGAGAAAAGGCAAAGCAAAATGTACAAATGCATCCCCAAGATGCTCCAAAGTTTCCTTCTAAAAAAAAAATGAAGTCAAAACATTTTAAGTATTTAAGGCATATCTATTTCTTAAATATTCCCTTTGTTTTCAGCCCTCTCTTCACTATTTAATAACAGTGTTTGCACATCTTAAATGCTTTGTTTTAATATCTCACTTCCTTTAAAGGGCTGATCTGCTGTGAGGTTTTAACGAGAGTCATTTCTCATGTTTTTATGCAGAATTATTATGCAGAGGAGAAAGTGATAATTCAGTCTTCTGTTAATTACACATCTAATAATTCTTAGAAATTTATTTATAATTGCATATGCTAGAAGGTTTTGTTTCAGTTATCATAGCCAGATGGAATATAGAGCTTAAATTAATTGCTTTCTGTAAACAACCATATTTTAAAACATCAAAAAAGCATATATGTATATCTATATTTGAGCATAATATATTAAAGCAGATGGTCATTCTTGAAAAACAAACATATTAGAAAACTATGTAAAATCTTTGTCCTTCGACAATAATTTTTTCTTAATTCTAGTACACATTCTCAGAGGACAGAAAAACTTAATTAAGAGAAAATTATTTACAGTCAAAGTGTCTTTGTTTTTCTAAATTATAATAATTACCTTAAAAGTCTTAAAATAGGAAGCTTCACCTCAAGAGGCTTAGCAGTGCCTTTACTTAAACAGAGTAAATGTTCTTTCAAGGGTGAAAGAGAAAGAATTATCCATTTTTGATGCTGCTACGTTCCCACTTGAGAGCTTAGGAAACCTCTTGTTTACACAGTATTTCTACAATGATGCAGGACTCGTGAAATGCAAGCTGCCCAGGGATTCAGTTTAGCAAACTGCGTTTCCAGGGGAAGGCTGTTTGACCAAAATCATTTTGAGGAAGTTAATTTTAAACACATTATGCCTAACATGGAATAACACTGTTTTAACCACAGTAATTAATCTAGAAGAAATTATATGATTGCAGAAACAGATTTAGAACAGATTTACTTTAATAAGTACAGATAACTGATGTGTAAGCCCTCTTCCAATAATATGTAAGCATATATAATATTTGCCTATACTAGAGATCACTTTAATAAGGAAAGATTGCCAGGTCTTGGCTAAAGAAAGCAATAACATTGCCATGGAAATTTTTTAGTGGATTTATAACCTGGCAGAAAATGACAGCATGCAAATGCTTTTACTATTGCATCTTCATTATTTCAGAAATGCAGTTTGCCTTTGTATCTAGCACATTTTCCTTCACCACCAGCCCCCTGCGAGCCCTACTCCCCAGCCAAAAAGAAAGCTAGAAGAGAAGCCTGTAAGACTTACCTGCTTGACTTGGAGGAGATGAAGAAGTTTAAAGCACCAAAGTCCTTGTGATAATCAGCCACTAGAATTTAGCTTACGTGGAAATAATTGCACTCTGCCATCTTTCAGCTTCCTCAGTAGGTGAAAGCTAGTGACAGATGCCAGCAGCCTTGTTAAAATATCACTGTAATCCGTTCAAGCTTTGGAGATTGCTTAGAAAACCACGTCCATAAACGTGCACTGGCTACAGCTTCTCAAGCAGCTCAGCGTTTTCCGAGGGTGCACACAGCTTCCTTTCGTGATTCGATACAGATCATCCTACCTTTCTTGATTTCAGGGATGAGAATAAGCTGTGAAAAGTAAATTCTATAGGAACAAAAGTGCTTTTACAGGTTTAAGCTTTCGTACATCAAAGTTACCATTAGGAAAGGAGACAGTCTCAAATTTTTTTGATCGTGGCTTTTTCCTATTAAAGGAAAGCTTCAAATACAGGAGCAGGCAGCAAAGAAGATATAACAGTTCAAGAAGCAGCAGGCAAGGATGGGTGTCTTGTGATTGCTTTGAGTTAATACTCCTCAGGGGGAGATGAAAAAAGCACAAATACAGCAAAATCTGTCTTACAGAGTAAAAATCTGTTGTATAAGCCAAACTCTGCCAAAGAAAAAAAGCACAAATTAATTTCTCTCCTAATTTCTAGCATGACAGAATGCAAAGGAAATTAGAAGCTTTGTGTTTATTAGAAACAAACAGGTAGGAGGTTGAAAAGAAATTTCAGTTTATGTAACTGCTGAAATTGTTTCTGCTCCCTTCAGATATGTATGAGAAAGCTCCAAATTCTTTCAGAGCTGTGCATGTGAAAGCAGCATTTATCAGGACCACAGAACATATAATTTCCAGAATTATCTGGAGTATATGTGGAAGAAGAACATTTAATAATGCTGAATCCTTTCGATACAACTTTTGTGAATGCTTATTCTTTAGCCTAAACACACCAGGTCTTTTGGGATTCCTGGAAAATATGACTACAAGGGATATTACAAGAATTGTAAGTGCTGAGCACTTTTGAATAGCTGCTGACCCAATTATTAGCACAGAATAATGGAAAATTCAGCCTGAAAGAGTCCGATTCAAATGCCATTGAAGCCCAGGAAAATTGCTTTTGAGAGACTATGGATGAGGTCTTTCAGCAGCTGGATCCTGCATCCATGGTCATCACTACACAGGTCACAAAGTCACCACAATCATCTTGGAAGGAGCTGGTTGAAATCCTGCTCTGATCCAGAAGTCATATGGACATCACAGCAAAGCTGAGTCTCAAGTTGCCCAATATATGCAATACAGGCATAAATCTCTTCTCTTCAGGATTGAAGAAGTTGCATTTATTTGTATTATGAGTCCAGTCATGGACAAAACCCCACTGAGCAAGGTGCTATTCAAGCATAAAATGAAGAAGCTGCTCAATTTCAGGAATTTACAGTCCAGTTGCCACCTTTCATACTATCCACCCATACTCCGCTCCTGCTAAGCCACCAAATCTTGCAGAATCCCATTTTCTTGAATTTAAATATTCTTTCTAGCTATTAACCCTGCCATATTTTATTTTGTTTTGCCACAGAAGAGCTCGGTCCAGCCCTTCCAGATCAGAAAAAAAACACTACGTTCTGACAAAATAAAATAAGCATTAACCACAAATGCTTAATCACAGTTGTGACAGACGCAGGCCCCCACACACATCTGCATGGTACACTGAAAATACAAAACAAGAGGGGAGAAAAACATGACTACATCTCGTGTCTGAGTTCTAAGAAACTGCATACTGATCCAGCAAATCCCATATCCTCACCTTGGAAGAAAGTAATGGAGAGGTGAAATGGCTTCAAACTGAAGCATCGGAAGTTCCACAGGAACTTAAGGAAGCATTTCTTCACTGTGAGGGTGACAAAGCACTGGCACAGGCTGCCCAGAGAGGTTGTGGAGTCTCCTTCTTTGGAGATCTTTAAAACCCGCTTGGATGCAGCCCTGTGCCACGTGCTCTAGGTGACCCTGCGTGAGCAGGGGGGTTGGACTCGATGACCTCTGAGGTCCTTTCCAACCTTGGCCATGATTCTGTGATTCTAGGTCAGGATTTTGCCTGAAAAAACTATAGCTCTAGGTTAAGTTTGCAAGACCCTTTCTTTGCCATATTTACAGTTCCACATTTTGCTGCAATCCAAGTATCCTAAGCTTGTGGGTGCCTGCAAAACTGCCTGCCCTTTGAAAATGCTTTGGCTGCTGTTATTCAGGCAGAGGAAGCATCCTGTTCAGGAGCAAATTTACCTCTATGTCCTGAGGCTCTCGGTATGCTGCCTCGCTATGTCCTATGTCCTCGCTATGTCCTCGGTATGTCCTCGCTAACTCTGATAACCAGGTGGAAGGAAAGTAGCCTTGCTGAGGGCTCAGCAAACCCACCGCCCCTGGAAAAGCCTCTACTAGGACAATTCTGCAAGTACTATGGAGGAAATCCCAGCCTGCTGCTGCCAGTGCAGCAGCTTTCAGGGGCATCCAGAGTTGTATCAGTTCCAACAGACCTATGCAGGTTCTTAAGAAAAGATGTTTCTGCCTTGTGGCTCAAAGCTTTGGCTGGGTGTCCACTCCTTTCTGGAGTCTTCCCATGGCCCTGGTCCCTCCTTGTTGGCTCTCCTTCCCCTCGGAGCCTTCCAAACCTGAGGGCAGCCACCTGCACAAGGCTGCTCTCCAGCCAGGCCTTTCACAGAGCAGCACATCCAATATCCCTGCAGTAAAAAAGCAGCTAAAACACTCATACCATCTATCACAACACAAGTAAGCAAAAAGCAGCGCTGCCACCCAGAATAAAACCAGCCTTTGACTCAGCGCCTCCATGAGATCTGGACGTTAACAAGCCCACCGAGCTGCTGTAAACTCATGCCATGGATGAAGAGTTGTCCCCAGCATTGTAACCACAACAGATCTGTAGTGTTATATGGCAGAATCCTCCATGCCACCCTCCCAGTCACCTCAAGTTTGACTTTTAAGTATACTGGGTCAGAGATTCTGTGTTTCGGGACACCTAAGCATTTTGGGTTCCTGTGCTGAGCAAACTTTGCAGGAGTCTGATGCTGAATGTCCAGATACCCTTTAAATGGAAAAACGGAGATCCACGTATCTTTAGCTGCTTGCAAAAATAGAGGTCAGCTATCAAGGAACTTGATACTATATTGCTAAGCATCAGGAGCTTCCATGTTTTGGGAATACATAATGGATCTGCCCCTGAAATCATTTCAAATATCTGAATTAGTCCTCTCCTGTCAAGTCGAATAATCCTTCAGTAAAAATACTAGCCTAATAACATCATGAATATGCTGCAAAACACTTCCAATATTCACAGATGCATTTTAGAAATAGAGGTCATGTGTGCCTATCCCAAAGCTATGATATTAATAACACTAGAGGACCTAGAGTTTTCCTTGAGAAGATGTGTCATTTCCAATACTGACTGTAAAAAATGGAAACCGTTCCAAGGGTTCTTTTTGCAAAGGAAGATGAGACTACTCTTGTAGAGCACTTCCAGATCCCATACTACAAATCTCGGAGATTCTATGAGTCCCAGAACTCTGAATATCTTCAGCTCCCTTGAAAGTCAGCAGAAACTGAGTGAGGGTATGGGCCCCTCAAAGAGCTGGGCTCCTAGCAAGCACGGTGCTCTACAGTGCCATTTAGTGCCATACTATTCTAGCATGAAAATGCCTTTCATTCATTTTAAACATTAGATGCATCTCCCTGAGCATAAGAGACCTCCAAATATATATATTTTTTTCCTTTTGTTGTCCTAAAAAATCTCAGGCAAAGCAATTTTGTCTGTGTACCTTAGCCAGTTGTTTATATTAAACACTATATTATGACCAATTTCTTCAGTGAAGTTTAATCAAATGGCAAAATAGTCACTAGATCAAAAAGAAAATGCTAGGAAACATAACAACTACTGAAAGTTATGGGTGTGCTACATGCAGAGCCTTACAGAAGGAAAGGATATACATGGAACAGAGGGAAACCAGTGTTCACTCCTGTTTATCTTAATGATTAGGCTATCTTTATTTTTAACAGGAAAGTAAACTTTTTTTCATATCCAGAATAAATTTACTTGTCCTTGAATCAAGGAAGTTGAGTGAGCTTTATTATGCAGTTATGGTTCAAGTTATGCTATATTTTAAAGAAACTGTTCGAGATCACTTCTAAGAACAGCCAGGAATTTAAATGGTGTTTGGTTTTGATTAAGTCCGACTTTCTGCTAAAATACTACCTCTAGTTCAGATAGAAAATTAAGTACTGACACTATGAAGCTGGACTTGTTGCTATAGGACTATTTTAACATAGTCTCCTGGAGACCAAGACAAATTGTGTTCCCCGCAAAAGAGTAGAACATGTATGCAAACACATCTAAGACATGCCAATGCATTTGAAAACATGAATTTAAACAAACAACTTGTTATTTATCATTCTTTTCTCGCAGCGTGCCAGTGGCCTAATATCTAAGCCAAGCACGAGAAAGATGCATTTTTTTTCGTTGTGACCACAGATGAAGCTGTACTACACCACCTTCAGCCAAAGCAAAATATCTTTGATCCTTCACTTCAAGAGAAGGATGCAACAGACTTGTTGCAGCAGTTGGTCGTGTCATAAATGGGCAATACTATAATAAGCTGTAAAGATACTTCGATATAGTGCCCATTTTTCTTTGGAGTTTTATGAACTGCATGTGGTCCAAGTATGTATCACATTCAGTAGTGAACTAGGTCAATATGTTCTTGAGAAACCTCACTTTGAAGCGATCAATCACCCCTTAGCTCCCTGAGGATAAAAGATGCGTTACAAAATGCAGAAAGACACAGAAAGAAGAAAGATGATCAAAGGCCAACTCAGGGATAAAAGTAGTGCTGGGAAGGCTATGAGCAAAGAAGAAACAGAAAAACTAGGACAAAAAAAAAAGAAAAAAAGAAAAAAAGAAAAGAAAAAAGAAAAAAAGAAAAGAGAAAAGAGAAAAAAAGAAAGAAAAGAAAAAGAAAAAAGAAAAAAAAAGAAAAAAGAGGGATCAGAACGAGGAGGGTGTGACAGCATTAAAACACAAGCAAGTGGATGATAGTGTGAAATCAGTGGCTGGGAATCTCTTATCTGGATATCTCATACTGATACATCCAGAAAAACTGCACAATGTGACCTGTGAAAATACAGGAAGTATCTAACCTATATTAGTATGGCTGGCTTTTCATGAATAAGTATCTTTGTCAAAGTCAATTTTAAAGATTGCATTTTGTTCTTACAGTCTTTTTTCCTATCCTTCTAGTCTAACATTTATCATTTTTCAATAACAGGAATTGCCATAACAAACACTGATTTTAGTTATCAAATGATGTGCTTAATACCATTAATTGAGGGGATATGTTGGAGTTTGAAGGGACACACCAAAAACAGCCAGTTCAACTCTGAAGGCTGAATAAATTGCAGAAATTAGCTCAATGTAGTGTACATAATATTACCCACAGGGAAGAGCACAAGAAACCATGACACCTGGTATTTCTCCCTCTGAAATCACCCAACTCAGAATACTCTGAACCAAGTCACTGTTGAAACACTCCCTCCGTGAAGCTGAAATACAGTGTGATCCTTGTAACTACACTTCAATAGCTTGGAATGAAAGTGGAAGAAAGATATTCTGTTCAATCAGATCCTGTTAGGAGTATCACATAAGGAGGAAAGATTAAAAGAAAAAAAAAAAAAAAGAAACAAAACAAAACCACTAAATTGACATTTGAGCATGACAATCTGGATCAAACTCATTTGTGATATAATATCTAGAAACCAATCGCTGGCAATAGTTGAAAAGAGTAGGTGGTCACTATCCAATTTCTGCTTGTTTGTCTTTTTAAAAAGCCCCAGGGAACAGTGCAAGACTAAGATTGGCTGTAAGATTTTATCTGCAAGCACATCGTTCAGTTATGAAGCATTTATGAAGGGTCTAGAGACATGGAAGCAAATAACTCAGAACAGACATGTGTTATTTAAGAAAATACTGTCCCATTCTGTTCCCCACTCCTCTGTGTTCATCACTGATAGATTAAAAACCATCACCAACCATCTGACAAAAAAGTAGTTTAAGCAGTTTTGTTTTACACTGATATGGATTAAATATGCTCTTATGGGCAATTGCTGCATCGCAGCTGACCAGAAGAGCAAATACCAGCTCATTGCTAATAATGAAAAATTGACATCCAGCAGTAATTTTAATTTCTTCTGATCCACATGAACATACTAATGTATACTTTTTATTGCTTTGATTCCAACAACATATATTGTTTTCCACAAAGTATTGCTCATTCAAGTCCTACTGAATGTCAGTGCTGCTTAGCTAAAAACCTAAAGGAAACACATCTCTGGACAAAAACAGCATTTAAAAAAATACCAGCTCATAGAATAACTCAGGCTTCAAGGTCAGGAGGCCATCTAACTACTTGCTCTGACCAAGGTTTGCCAGCTTGCACTTTCTTGCAAGAATAACTAAAGGAATAGGCTGCTGCTGGTGTTTTTCTCAAAATTCATACCCTCAAGAGAAGAAATTGTTTGAATACGATGAACGTACTATAATCTTTCGCACCATATGTTAGTCTATAAACTTGACAAACCACAGATAGATCAACTGCAGATAGTTTGCATCAGTTGCAAACATTTGAGACACAGGAAAGATTTTTTATATATTTATGAAAAAAGAAAAATATATGAAAGATTCGTTCCAGTCATCCATTCCTAACCACATTCAATAAGAGATAATCTGTGACCATAGCCACTTAACATTTCCAACAGAATCTCCATAACATGCTTCAAACTCTCTTTGAACAGAAAAGAGTATGTTTGTTTCTCATGTGACTCAAATCAACTCAACATAACCGTCAGTCAAGCTACATAAAAAGAGGAATATAATATCACAATGAGACTGTAGTTCTGTTTTTAATTACAATGGCTTAACCAGATGCAAGGAGCATTCTCTGTGTAAGCATGTTCTTTTGGATTGTTTTAGGATTTTAGTCCAAAAAGTCTGTTATTTTTACCTCTTTTTCATCATCACAGCTCAGTTTCATTTCAACTTGCAGCTTTCGATGGGAGCTCTTGAGCAGCATTTGAAAACTGAGTTAGTGTTATCATCATTACCCATATGTAAAGCAGCCATAATATTCACTTCCCACAAAGAAACACTGTGATAGAAAACACAGATAGAAACACATTTCCCACATATGGAAAACACAATCTAGAGTCAAGTCATTCTTATTAGTAAGTTTTAGCTTTTCATTCCCCTTCTAGACTGGCATTAATATATTTTGTACTTCACTATTCCTATAAGATCTTCAGCTATTTGGTCTTTCATCCTCATCCTCGGAAAGAGATGACATTGTGTTCTGACATAATGCTTTGCACATTTTCCCAATTGAACATCAAACAGCAGCTCCAATTTATGAAGCCATTAGAAAGCAAAATTTCAATTGCCGAAATGTATCATTTACACTCTCAGCAATCCTAACTGCGCATTTCTTAACTAATAATTATGTAAGGTTTTTTTAAGGATAACAACATACTAGAAACAAGATTACAATAAGTGATATTCTTCTGGTATACAAAATGGTATTTGCACTGTACCAGCACATTGCCAAGAGAAAACATCCTGAATTTTCTGTCCTGAAACATTAAAGCAAAGGTCACAATAACTTGTTCTCATGAAAGATCCTGTGGCACTTCCCATAAGCTTTGGGTGACAACTTCAAAATCCTGGACAAAATCCAACTCAGGAAATTACCTTTTATGACCGCATCAAATTATTTCTATAGATTCAATAGAGTAATAGATTTTTCTCCACTTTCCATCATAAGCTCCTGTTACTGGACACTCTGCAGTAATAGGCATATTTTATCCAAGTTTAGACTTCTTAAATAATTCTAAAATTTAAATTTTATAGATTACTTTAGGAATCACTGGGCTCAAAGGAACCTAAAAAAAAAAAAAAGTTTTTCTATGTTTGATCTTATTTTAAAGAAATAATTTCTTATTTGAAAACAGAATTTTCTGAACTCTGCTTCTAATTTCTCCAATGCTAATTTCTTATTCATGTTACTTTTCTAATACAAATAATGACTAAATTTCTTTTCTCAGTCTCCTTGTTAGAAACTAGTCATGAATTTTTCAGATGAAGAACAACGCTCAATAGCTGAATATCTACAGCCTCTTGAAAGTGTAAAGACCCTGAATCAGGCTGAAATGGTGTTATGAATCTGAAATTAATGGGAAAGATTAGGATCAAGGACCTGTGAATATTCTGGCTGAAGGCTTTGGGAACACTTAGCTCACTAAAACCACCCGAGAACAACATTCAGGCCTGCTGTCCTAAAGCAATTTCATAATTGTACATTATCTGCCTCTCTCCATCAGCAACACCTAAGAAGTGACCCCTTCTGACGTGGCACCTCGTCCCAGACAGCTCCGTTCCGGTAGCTTGGGCAGGGTGAGTCTTATTGTTAATGAAGGCAGTTGTGGTCGTCTTGCTCGGTGCACTAGGAATGTCACACTAAATCACTTTTAATGGATTTGTTTTACAGACACTTTCCTCGACCCACTGAAAAATCAAAACATTCCGCTTAATTTTTCATTCCGTTTTTCTTTGAAAAACTTGTGCGAGTTCTGTGTTGAATGATTTTCCCCCAGAAATTATATGTTTTAAAGTTACACTCTAAAACATTTTTACCCTGTGTCCATACTTGACACCTGAGCTTTCCTGTAATTTATAATACTTAATACTTCTTTGTGAAGAAATATGGTCTCCTTGGAAAACAAGTTTGTTAAAGTGCTTTTGATCTGCAAAGACTAATTTTCTTCTGTGTACATTTTATCTAGAGTTAGTTATGGATAATAATGTTATTCAGTGAGTGACAATATTATAATTGAGTATACAACACTAATACAATTGTGAGCAGATGCAGTTTTGAATGCCATTTTCAAATACTATTTCCTCACTGTACTAGCTTCTCATAACCCCTAAAAATGCATGTGAAACTCAGCACTAAATACAGCCCATGTAATATTTTCAAAAAGTGCATAACATAAGACAAAACTTGTTTGTGTATTTTTGAAATCTTGTGCATTTAATAAGTCACAGCCTTCCATATATGTGAGTGATTTCTGTGGGGAAGAAGGCAGCTAGGATGTTTCTTAATGCACTAATTATTATATCTTAGAGGAGTGATAACCTCTGAGAAGGATCCCATTTACTGTGAAACATTATTCATGAAATGCAAGTCAAATATCATCCTCAGTAAATACGACCTTAAATAGTTAACTTTTCTGAGGATATGGGGAACTGTAGTATATGTAGGTGATATGCAAGTTCCTTTCTTAATCTAAAATTTTCAAGCTTTTATTTTGACTTTGCTACTTTAATGCTCTTTTATCATTTTGTTTTGTTTTTCTTTTAAAGATAATATACTTTACACATGTCCATGAAGACAAAGAGAACTATCTAGCAACATTTGCACAAAAATGTATTTTGTGCCACAGACTGTGGAATAATTCAGCAAGAATGCATATTTACCATGAGAAATTACCTAGATCTATAATATATGTAATCTACTACATTTTATTTCTCTTTCTAAACAGCTATTGTAACAACTCCCAACTGATCCTCATAAAATATAATGGCATTGCCTGGGTGACCATTACAGAGTTGTATTTCCGATTTAAACAGGTTCAAGTTTAATAAAATACGGTAAATTCTGTTCTCATTTTTACTTTGATGAAAAAATACTTTATAAACTGCAATCTTGTCAAATTATGCAAAGCCTTCATGATGAAATCCAGAACAATAACTTTCAACAGAAACCCTTAGTCAAATCACATTTACACAAACGGGTTTTCTGCATGATGCCCACTACCTAGAAAGCTGTTTTATCTCATAATCTTTTTTATTTCAAGTACATACATCTCATATATAATGGTCTTATTCATTATTGAACCTAAGGATTTTTTTTTCTCCTTTTTCTTTTTTATGAGTCTTTTCAAGCTTTTCCTTCAGCAAGTTATTTAAAACTTCATTTTTTTTTCTGTTTTCTCAGTACTCTTTTATCCTCACCTCTCTCTGCTCATGTTATAAGGCTAATTACAAGACTAGTTAAGTTATTAAGGCAGAAAATACAAATATTCCACAAGAATCTGCATAAATATTTGCCTATCTTTCTATGCGATATCTCATTGTTACAGCACTTGATTTCTGTACAGTTTTAACAAAACAGATGCTCTATATCTCTTAAAAATCAGAGAATATCTATTAGTTAAAAGCAACGACTCTCCCATTCAAAAAAGCATAACTGAGAACTTAAAAGAATCTCTTTTACCAAACCAACAGTCTTCAAACTCATATTACATACAGCCCTACTCAATACACCAATGCAAATGCTTTAATTATCAAAAAACTTGAAGGTTGTGTGATTTCCCACCAAAGGAGAATAATGTAAAGAATAAGCAATAAACAATTTTAATGTAGTAGTTTCGTTGGCCTTTCTCGCAGAAAAGTAGGACGATATTTATATTATATTACATTATCTTTCTATTATATATCTTATAATATCTTTTTATTTTATTATAATATCTTATTAACATATATTAGATTAGATTATAAATTATTTTATATTATCTCTGCTTGAGCAGGAAGGTTGGACTAGATGATCTCTAGAGGTCCCTTCCAACCTTGAACATTCTGTGATTCTGTAATTACCATCATCTGAGGGTTTTTTTTTTTCCTCAGCCCTAAACCTGATATTTCCCATGGCCTTGGCAAATGTTATGTCTGAGCTTTTTTATTAAAGCATTAAGAAAAGGTAAAAAACAAATTCTTTCTTTGGCTTAAAGAAATCTAAGTTAATGTAAAGAGAGGTACACAAAAGACACTTGGGATAATTTCCCACTTCTCCTGAGAACACAGTTCTCATTTTTCAGTTTCAATACTAAAAGCTAGTAGTGAAATTCTATTCTCTTTCCTTCTACATGCATTGCAATAGGAATTCATTCAGATTTACTTTCAAATAAGCTTTTCCAAAGATGCTTTATATTTTGGCATTTGCTGTGTTGTAAAAAAATACTCTTTGAGATTACTCTATGTGAAAGCAAGTGAGATTTATCACTTTCACCCTATCAGGATGGATTTTAAACAATAAGAATCAAATACTTAAACAAACCTGAAAGACTGCCTGAAGGGCACTTCTGCCCATCAGTGATGCTGCTTTTGCAAGCACTGAAATTCTGGTTCAAGAAATATGACCTTTGAAAGCCTTCTCCCTGTTTTTTATTCTTTGATGTTGGGAAGTTATATCTCAATACCTCAGTAGCATGAGATATAAATGATGATATAAGAGATGACTGAAAAACAAAACAACAAAAACCCACACTTTTTTGCCTTCTTTCTATAGCCCTACTAGTACGTAAAAAGAAAGGCTTTAACAAGTAAATATACGTAGCAATTTCTGTAAAAAGCCAGATAGAATATATGAATACCAGTGATGCAAGTTCAGCCATAAAGTCACTATTAATGTTAATCTCTGTTTGGATTCAGTGAGAAATGTTTCAACAATAAGTCATTGGAACTGAAGAAGGAATCTTCTTCTATACTGCTTTCCACCATCCTGTGATGTTATATCATTCATTCCAAGTACTTAAATAAGACCCTTTTGTAGTGAACTCATTATCTTCTTAAATGTCTTTATTCCAGGATAACTTCCTCCCCATTCACATGATTTGTTTTTTCCTGTCACAGCCCAAGGAACTTGTAAATTATCTCAGTTTCATATATCTATCACATGAAATAGGTGTAGAGAAGCCAAGAATAATCTTTTTTTTTTTTCCTATATTCAACTTTAGGAAGCACATTTTATTTGAAATCCAATATTAGTATCAAAAGATTGACTGCATTTGTGAAGAACTCTGTTGTTAAAATCTGAATTAATCATACAGAATAGTAGTAGGAGACTAGGAAAAAAATGTGGTTTATTCCTCAAAAGAGATCCTGAGGAAGACAGTTTCCAATGACTTCTTTGCACTGGCAAATAAGTAAACCACAGGTTTTAAAACAAGCTAGACTTGCTGAAAATTCACTACAGGTTATTTTGTTTCAGCCAGCTTTTTATTTCAGGACAAATAAATTATCCTTTGGAAACTTGTCAAAAATAACAAAGGCTCCAAAGACCAAGAAGGAAGGGGGAAAGGAAAGAGAAAATAAGACAACCAGCTTAAGTTCAATTCCAGGAAGATCCTGAAACAGTCAAACAAATTATCCACTAACACCTAAAAGATAACAAAGAGTTGAGTAACTGCCGACATAGATCATTCAATATCAAATAATTTTAAATGAATCTAATTTTTCTATATGGGAAAATGACTAGATTTACTGAGAAATAAGAGTGGAAAGTAAGTATACAAAAATAGCAATAATGAATCAAAACAAAACTTCACTCAATCAAGCATCTTTCTCTGACAGTAGCCACTAGCAAGTGTCATGGAAGAATATAAAAAATATGGTAAGTATAGTCTTATCTTTCTTTAATAGACTCTCCTGGCTTCAACAAATCTGCAGTTAATGACCATCTGAGATGGAAGTTGTATCTCTACATTTTTTTTGCACTTTACATTCAAAAAATGAAGGATGCAATTTTGAATAAAATTCCATGAAGTCATTGGTAGATCACTAACTATATTTTCATAAATAATTTTCATGATAATGTTGATAGGAAATTCTTACCTAATACACAGATCATTCCAAGACTGAAGAAGCTTCAAGAACTGCAAAGGCCAGAATTAAATTTCAAACAAGAACTCTGCTGGAAAAACTGCAAAAGGAGCCACATTTAGGAAGAGAAAAATGTAGTCATATACTTAGCTCTATTCTGCTGTAAACGTCTGAGAGAAGATCAAACCTGGGTGTGTGGCCATAACATTGTCAAAGTCAAACACAGTGCCTCAATGAAAGGCTGCCAGCAAGGGCTGGTGTGGCATCCACTGCTGTATGTTTTCAAGTATTAGCATGACACAAGAAACACACTGGAACTCTGGAAAAAGAAGCTTAGAAAAGAGCAATTCAAGAAAAGATAATGTACAAGAAAGGTTCAAGGGATCATTTAATCTAAAGGAGAGAAATCTGACAGGACATTTACCTGTTTTCAAATTTACAAATAGTAACCGTAATTACTAAGCAATTCTCTACAACCCCTTGGGGCACTTAACCACCAACATGGAAAATTTAAACCTGGTCATATCTCTATCACTTGTTCTCAAGAAAAAGTTAGGCAGAAAAGGCTTAGACACAAATGACAGCAGCTTCAAGTAACAGTGATGGCAACCTGAGCACTTTCCTGCTATATTTTCTATGAATTAATGATTTGCTTTTTCCCCCATATTTTCAGTTAAATGCTAATAAGTCCTAGAAAAACACACCAATGGCTACAGTAGATTCTTGACTACTTCTGGCTGCATTTGTAATATGGTTCCTTCCTGAGAAATACAATACCTTGCAACAGATATTTGGCTTGATGCAGAAACTACCAAGAGTGACTTTATCATTTGTCTCCTGCAGACTTAAAATAATTTAATTAAATTTAAATTTAAATTTAAAAAAAAATTTAAAATAATAAATGTAATAAAATTAAATTTAAAATTAATTAACTTACATTTAAATTTCGTTTTAAAAATTATTTAAAAATTGTTTTAAAAAAAGAAATTTAAAAAAGTGTGAGGATGGTCAAACACTGGAAAAGATTGCCGAAAGAGAGATTGTGGGGCGTTTGTCCTTGGAGATACTCAGAATCTAAAACCCCAAATGGACATGTACATAGGCAACTGGCTCTAGATTATCCAGCTTTGAGCAGGGAGTTAGACCAGATGCTCTCCAAAATTCTCTTCCAAACTCAATTATTTTGTGATTCTATGAATCCTAGATTGTAGCAACATTAAATACATCTATTACAGATAAACCAAGCAAAAACTCTGAAGCATTCAAGAATGAAAACAAAAAACATGTGAACGATATTTTTCTATCCTATTGTGGTCCACATGGATATTTTTTTTCCTGCATCTGAATTATTTTTGTTCCAACTGGATGATTTTCCTAATAAAAATCAGACTGTTTTCTTCTGTCAGCATGTGGAAAATGGGTGAGATGAAAGAATAGTGACTGACTTTGCAAGACACTAGCCTATAAGCAGTGATGCTAAAAGAAGGGTTGGTAAAGAGGGGAGCATGAGATAGTCCACATAATTGGAAGTTATAAAGACTGGTTTAGTACAATAATTTAGAACCAATAAGAGGGAATCACTCAAACTGTGTTCTGGATCTTAGCATTTATACATAGTCATTTTTTTGAAATATAAGTACCCCTAACTTTTGTATATGGCTAGAAAATGGTACTGGTGATTATAACTTATGCTATAGATTAATATTTAAGTGCGTTTACACAGGAAACAAAATATGTGAACACAAAACCTCAAGCCATGATTGTTCAAACCCCATTTCCATCTTCTGTCCCTTTAGGTTACTGTCTCAAAGAAAGGCTTGGATGGAATTCACATTCCTGAAGAAGGAATAATGCAATGTAATGTAATGCCATGTAAGAATTCATCACTCTCACATATTAATAAATTTACTCCTCAAATTTGCTAACAAATTGAGAATGCAATTTCATTTGAAAAAGAAAATTAAAGACAAAGTGACCATCAAAGAGAAATCATCTGTGAATCGCAAATTACCTCCTAGAGCAAATGCACTCATTTTGCTCAAAGAAAGGATAAGATTTTCCACAGTTAAATAAAACTAGTAGAAAAAACCCCAACTGCTTGATAAATCAGAGCAATTAAATTTTGCACATACAAATGCTGCCACACTCCAGTCTTCAGTGGCCAGCTGTATAACACAGAAACAGCACATAAAGCTCAGCCCTTTATTCCCTGAAAAAAAAATTGCTACTGAAAGAATGTTACACCTTTCACCTGTTATCTTCTCATTAATTAAGAAAGGGAAATCATCCACACAAAGCTACAGGGATCACAGCAATCAAAAACAGTGGTGACACTATCTAGTTCCTTCTCTGGCTTCTGCCAATATTCTGCCAATTACTAGAGTGTCCCCTAGCAATTTAAAAATCTTATCTAAAAGTAAGACTCCTTGTAAACCTACCTGACAGGTCATGTTTTAGATAGTCTTATATGTTAATTTCTGTATACAAGAAAACCCCTCTCTTCCCAGTTATAACTTTCCCTAGAACGTCTCCATGATACCTTTAAACTCTACAGATATTCTGATATTTGTCTGGGAGGCCTTAAACTCTGCAAAGACTCCAATTGCTCTAAAATGCCAAGTACTTCAAAATTCTGCAATCATCCTTTTTGATTCTAAAGGTTCATTCTTGATGTTTACAATACCTGAATTTAGTTATCTCTTTGTAGGCATCAACACATGCATTACTTGTTCAGCGTCCCATTTTACTCAGTAGAGATCTAACCAGTGCAATCTAAAGCATGATTTACTGTCATCTAGAAAACTGGTCCCTGTTCAGCTGAATCATTCTCAGCTTTAGTAACTCCACACTAGCTCTTCTTTGATTGTAATAACAGCATTGAAATTGAGGTCTCAGTCCAGTTGCTCATATAGAGGTAGATAGTGTCATTTGAGATAACACAGAATGACCTAGCTGGCCTCCAGCTGTTCTTGGACCTTCAGACCCACCAAGATGTCTAGTCTATTCTACAAGCATCAGAAAAAGAAGCACCACCTATATGTGAGTGAATCAAAGTAGCTTCCAACTCACAAATAAACTCCTACGTGACAACATAAAATTTAAGTAATACAGTTGCCAGATGAATCCCTGGAATTTATGAGCTTAAACAGGACCTTTTTGTGGACTGGCAAAGTTACTGCCACATAATGTGACCTAAGAAAGGCTTTTGGTTGCTTCCCTCCTGTAATTCAAGAGGAGACAGGCAGCACAGCTGAATTTTCATATATGTTCATATAAGTGTACATATATGTAAGAGGACATGTTGTCTTTGCTGTCTTCAGAACTGATAAAGCAGAAAGCACCAGTAAATACCTTCAAAAGAATTACAGAAGGGGGATTTGGGAGCTTAAGTATCATTTTGAGATATTTACATAGTCAGATTTATATAGACATGAGAGACTTGTTCTACAGTTCATATCAGCCCAGGTCTAGATGTCTTATCACAGAATAGTATTTTAGCTGGAAATTCACACTTCTCAGCTGGCCCTTGCCTGAGCTGCACTGATTAGGAGCTTAAAAAACGTTGGCTTGTATTCAGAGGCTTTGATGCTGACATATCTACTAAAAATTACTGGAATCTTGGTAAATTGAGATTTCAGTGAACGAAAAGACTAGACCCACAGAGCACGAAGGCAGCCCATTCAGACAGAAATGCAACTTCATCATTTTGACAATCCATGAAAAGCCATCTTTCATTGAAAGATAATTTCGGGGGAAAAAAGCCAATAATAACCTATTATTCTATGAAAATCAGTTCTCTCAAAAACAAAAATCAGACAGTGTTAATATACGTGTGACTTCTGTGCTTTTGGTCTCTTAATAAAACTTTTCCATTAAAGCGTTTTAGTAATAACCGATCATACTTGATACTGGTACATTTACTAATAAAATCCATCCCCCTAGATTAGTTATTCTATAAGATTACACTTGGCTCATAGACTAAGGTCTTTGAATTTCCCCCCACATTGCCTGTTGAGACTGGGCCGTGTCTGGTAAAAGCTGCAGCGTCCATGGGCAGAAATAAGGGAGGCAGCAGCTGCTTGGCTGCACTTCTTTTCTTGCTTGACTGCAGTGACTGCTCTGAGAGGTAAACAATCCACTCGGTAAAATAAACTGCTGCAAATGCCCACTGTGGAATGTGTTGTTGGATGATTATGTTGCTCATCCTCCATCCCTAAACAATTCTGTTCAAATTATTCTATCAAACCATATGCTCCTATTTTATCAGCTTTATTTCTTCTCCAAGGTCAGAGACCACACTTTTTTTTGTTTCATGATTGTTTTCCCTCTTTTCCACAAGAGTTCTCAATGTCTATACACAGGGCTGTTTTATTGCTTTTGCAAGGCACTTATTCTTGGGATTAATTCCCACTTTTTGATTTAAGTATGACATATTCTATAAATTATTCAATCTCTAAACCAGACAGTGTGAGAGAAAACTATTACATTTCCCATTCTTAGAACTGAATACAGCAACTGACTTTCAAAAGTAAAACATGGTGATTTTAAAACAATGTATGTTAAAAACATCCTTGGTTCATGAGGACACTGCCACTTAGGGTCAATGTCCAATTTATCTCAGTGCACATGCAGGGTGAAGACTGTAAAGCAAGACTAATGAGCGTGGCAAAAATACACACAGTAATTCATCATTGTAACAAAGCATAGCCCGATTATCAGGGATTTCAGATGCCTGCAGCCGTAATGCAATTACATGGAAACAAATTGTTTGGTCTGCTCAGTTAGAAGTGCAAGAATGTTGAGCCAAAAAAATAGAAAGGGATTGCTGCCCTCATATACACAAATTGTCTTTTTATGGTATGACAAATGTACAATTTGGCTTTCTTTGGGTTATACACTGAAATTGTCTTCAGTGCCTCCCCCAGATAAACCATATTTTGCAACAGATCATGTTGCATAATCCTAGGAAGAAGAGTCAGGTGACTTCAGGTGTCAGGGGGTTAATAGAAACAACCATGCCATCTTTTTCGTGCTTGCCAAAAACTTAAATCTCAAGCAAGACTTCAGAGAGGAAAACCTTTAATTAGTTGAAAATTACCTACCTCAAAAAAAAGTTTCTACTTGATGTTTCTTGCTAAGAAAAGACTAACATCAGCATCATCTAGAATAATTGGGTTTGGTCCCGTTCCTCGTTTCCAGCTATAGGGAATTCAGGTTAGGTTGCTCTTTATTTGAGTTTCCTCCCGAAGGACAACTCTTCTGCAGAAGAATTAAGTCTGTGCGATGCTTACACAGACATTTCCTGCACTTGTGCTAGCAGGGACCAAGACCCATCGTGAGCAAGCACTAATAACCAGACAGCGCTGTAACTAGCTGCTCTGGGCTCACGTGCCTGAGACAGCACCAAAGGCCAAGTCACCGCTGAGACGAGCAGAGAGATTTCGTTTGCTATCACAAATCTCCACCGTGATCACGCCACTTAGGTAAAGTGGGACTGTGAGAGCAAAAGTCTAATTGAAATAAGTGGGCATTATATAACCGTGCTTGTAAGGCAAATTTTCTGCAATATCCCTCAGTGTTGAGGAGGAGATGCCTTTTCTTTAAAGCACTTACAGAACTCCGCTGCAATTTAATGGTTCGGAGACAATAAAAAAATAAATTACGTTTGGGAGCACTGTAGTCAAATTTCAAGGATATATGTGGCTCTTAGCACTTAAGATCCGTAGCCCAGTCATGACCCAGTCATGACCCACGTTTAAGGCCTAAATTTGAAGGCTCAGGGAAAGCACACATCATACAGCTGCTTTTGGGAAGACACCCTCATGTTGCTAAAATGCCCTGTAGAGAAACGTTGCTCCAGGGAACGCCTTGGTTTCCCCAGGTAATCCATGGCAGGCACCAAGGAGCGAACTCGGAGCTCATTCCTTTGCTTTCTCCTGGCTTGTGTGTGCCACGTTCATGTATTCCTTCCTCACCTCATTTCCTTTATTGATCCTGTCTTTCCTTTTTTTTTTTTTTTTTTTTTTTTGGGGGGGGGGGGGGGCCAGTGTGGGAACGGCCAAGGGAAAACCCTCTAGGTAGAAATGATAAGGAAAGTGGCTGGAAGACCCATCCCGGGTTTCGAGGCCATGGGGAACATGCTACTCCAGTGACCAGGCAACACTGCAGCCACTGAAGACCAGCTGCAGTAACTTCCAGTTTTTCCTGGCACTTCTCTGAATCTTGCGAAGCCAGGGAAGGAACCATATGAGGTGCAAAAGTGCTTAAGTTCTTTCAGCCTGGTTTGCCAGCACTGCTTTCTTAAGGGGTGCTGCATAAAGCAAGATTGAGCCAGCTGTAATCAATGAGATGCAAACATGAATTTATCACTAAAAACTGCCTCAATTTAATTTTGTTTGGTGGGTGAATTCTACCAAATTCTTTTAACTCCCATAAACCAGCTTCATCTCCCTTTAATTTCTCAGTCTAGCTGTTGCATATATAAACTCTTTGGAAAAAAAAAAGAGTTTATGATGCCTAAATATAATTCCTGTTATTTCTGCATGCTCTTACTTCAGTTCCATCGAATCATGGATGATCAATTCATATATTATTAAGTACCATGCATAATACTGCCTGGTGGCAACACCCCAAAATTGCTTGGGGATGGGCAATGGGTAGATTTTTTTTTTTCTGTTTGTGTTTTAATTCCAGCACACCTACAAATAGACACATTTTGAACGAGAATGCTCTCAATGGGCTGCTTTTGCCCACTGACTCTACCACTGTGACAGTGGCCAAGTGAAGCTATCCACCTACCCCAGCTTTGCTTCCAGTTGCAACAGACCTCATGGTCCCAATCTTTCAAGCAAGCAGTGAACCCATTGCCTTGTAATTCTTTTAAACAATAGAAGAGTTTGGTAGGTTGACTAATTACTGAGTTTCTCCAATGCCACTTAAAAAAGATGCAGCCCTATAAAACTTTCATTCAGGATATCAGGAGAAAAACAGAGCTCCTGGCACTAATTGATCTTGTGTGGAAGGGAGATAATTTGTCAGAACACTATTCTTAACCTGAAGAAAGATGCAGATATATCTATTTCATTTTACCATTTGAATATAAGAAACAGGACTAAAACCGTAAGTCCTGAAATTCTGACAGTCATTTAACAATAAACTTAACCTAAATGGAAAATCCTTAGCAAGGAAAAATGTTTAAAAATACAGGAAGGAAGAAAATGATGACAGAGATATGCAAAAAAAGGAGATTTAAGGCTTGTCTTGGATGTTAGATGTCCTTGATTTCACCACTAACATGTTACTACCACCACTCACCAACAGAATTCTCAAAACTTATCTAGCTTTCAGTATGAAAATTCATTGAAAGAAAATTCAGCCATCAATCAGCACTCATATATTGAATGCTTATTTTCCACAAAGCATTGTATGCACAAATGTCCATACAAAATAAAACCCAGAATGAGAACAACAAGGTCTATGCAAATGCATATGTGAAGTGAGTGTTTTTTGGGACAGTTCAGTCAGAGCTGGCCGCAGGAAATTATGTCATGAAATAATGATAAATACAATGTAAAAAGATTTAAGTGTATTCAGTCCACCTCCTTGTCAAACCAAGACTGTTCCTGAAATCAGAGCAGCATTTTTCCTAGCATAGTTTTAAATGCATGAAACAATGTTTTTTTCTGCTCCTTGCTTTGAAAGACATCCAAACTTGGGCTTCAACATTCAGTGGCTTTTGCTGTTCTCTACTTGCAGAGCCCATATATAATACAATCAAAAACCTCAACTTATATTAGCTGGGCATATGCAAGAGTGTCCTCAATCAATAAAAATGTTTTCTTATTTGCATTTAGGGGCTATATGGAGGTAGGCTCAGCATCTGCCAGACACTAGCACTGAAAAGGCCTTTATCTTTTACATCATAGCCTGATTGCCCATCCTTTTGTCCTATTTTTCCTACAGACACAGTACCCATGTTCAATGTCTGCAGCCAGACTCTTCCTCTTGTCTGTCAAGGTCATTTATCCACATGCTCTAGGTGTGCCTGCTTGAGCAGGAAGGTTGGACTAGATGATCTCTAGAGGTCCCTTCCAACCTTGAATATTCTGTGATTCTGTGATTTATGGACATTTGTAGACATTTACTCACCCTTTTTCAGTAAGATGATACACATTTCACTTTCTTTGGTACTTCTTCATATAATAATTTCTCTCTAAATTGCCTCCAGTTTACTGCACTGTTAATCAGTTTTATGCATTACCAGAAACAAATGCATTTCAGCAGTGACTTAACTGATTTCTCAATAGTTTGTGTTCCAGATTCTCTTTGTAAGACACTTCAACCTCTATCAGTCAAACAGTTTCCTCCTTGCAAAACTCCAGCAATTGCACAGCACTTTGCATTTTGACATATCACTATAAGGATTTTAAAAAGGGCAGAGCAGCTGAGCATTGAGATTTGTCTTTGCCTGAAACACTCAAATGGGCCAGGACAACATTACATTTTTCTCTTTGTGTTTGTCAATGCAGTATTTCCTACATGCCATTTCAATCTAATATTTAGCAAGAATAACTAGACAAGTTAAGGCCAAAGTTTCCTACACATAAAATGCAAATTATGTAATTTCTCAATTGTTGCTATAGACAGTCATGTCTTATTTGATCTGGATTTCTTAGACTGTAAATAGCTCTCAGCTTTTCATGCAAATTTTAAATAAGTGTATAGTTCATACATACTCTCCATTTTTATTACCTATTAGGGACATAAAACTTCCACTAATAAATCTGACTTACATATGATAATCTGACTTACATAAATGTTGAATCGTTTAGAGTCCAAAGCAGAGGATTCCCAAGCTGATGTACTATAGATTCCCCGCAGTGTCCTGCAGCTGAAGAGGTACAATTGTCTGCTTACATGGTGCTGGTTCTCTCTGGATAATGAGATTACTGAAGAATAAACACAGACCCACCAAAAATAGTTGATAAAAGGTGAAAAATAACTTGTTAAAAAACAGTATAATACTTCTGCTAAAAACTATATTTTACTAAGAATGCCCTACATTTGTGCATTTGATTATAATTTAGTCAAACAGACTGCCGGAATGGAATTTTCTATTTCGGGCTGTTTTTAAGGAAGAATCACTCTGTTCTGAGAAAAAGACTGTGGAAGGTGCTATCAGCAAGATACTCTTGAAACACTTTGTTGGGAACCTCACAAAGAGACAGCAACAAAATGAGAAGCCTTTGACAGAAGAGGCTTGGACTGCAGGTTTTTAAGTTGTGTCCCAAATAACGGGCAACCTCTGAGAAGTTCTCAGCTTCTGCTGTTGGGCAGACTGGAATCCAGGAGAAACCAGAAAGTAAGAAAGAACCTCCACATGCCCTGCAGAGGTACTCAGACAGCAGCAGTTCAAAGCTCTTTTGGGCAATTTAACCTGACCTTCAGGACATCTCAGTGACGGACCCAATCACACAACCATCAGTCAGACGGGAGGATGCTACTAACAGCGTTCTGTGCAGAACACATGCATAAATTTTAGCCCAGTTTGGCCTAAGCACATTATTAGTTTCAGGAGGGCTCCGAGTATGTTCATTAACGATTAGACTACTCTTTTTCTTTTTTTTTTTCCTTTTTTTTTTTTCCCTATAAATGTCCCTGTGATTCTAGCAATACTACTTTAATTCTCTGCCATTGCCCTTTCATCTTATTTAATGTCACTAATGCTAATTCCCAGCCCCATAAGCTCACATAAAGAGACACAAATAAAAAAAGGTACAGAAATAACATATTCCAATAATAAGAAAATAGACCTGCATGTTGCTGGTCTCATAAACAATTCTGAACCAAATTTCACATGACCTGATTGTTTTAATCACTGATGGCTAAAACTGAGTTCAGAAATACACCCAGGAATAGTTATTTTATTAAAACATACAAACATTTAAATAGCACAAAATCAAGACTCAGTTCCTGAAAGATCATGAGCAATTCCAAACCTTCTCAGGTCTAATGAAAACCTGCTCTTACTTTATTAGTTATTCAAGTATTACAGCTTGCACTGCAGGATATAAAAGACTCATGTCAGTAGAGATTTAAACTCACAGAAGTAGAACGATACTTAATGGTTAGTGAACTGCATTGGAATATTCCTTAAAGCAATTTCTCTTGTTCTATGTCTACATTACACTGCATTTTATTTCATGTAAGCCTTGTAAATAGCATGAACAATTAAACAGGTTATGGGTTTGATACTGCCCCACAAATTCAAGTAAAACTTGCATGTCTCCATGTCTAGGCCTGTGCTTCACAGAATAAACCAATGTTAGGAATAGCGAAACACGGAATTTTGGCAATCGCTGGTTAGCACTTACCTAGCACTTACCTGGTAAACCATAATGAAAAAAGAGCAACTTTAATGAAAAGAGCAAACTCAGTAGGTAGAACTTTTCCAGAAATGCAATTTTGGATACTGAAATTCACTGTAATGAAATGCAAAATTGCATGGGAGATGAACTGCTATTCTTTCTAATGTCTCTGTTTTGGTTTTTTTGCCTAGTGAGATACCAGTGAACACAGAAACAATAATTATATTGGCTCTCTACCTTCCCAGTCTCTAAAGAGTTTTCTGTCAAGGATGTAATGCCACAGCTGCATTCTCTCTGTATTTTCAGGTTGATTATACAACTCCTATAACTTGTTTTCCACTGCATGTGCCAGACAATAACCCAAAAGAACATCATGTTTGCAAAACCGAGCTAACATTTGGAGCAATTTCCTAGCCTACCACATGCACGGAATCAGACTTCCTAGCAAGCAAAAGGGAAAAAAAAAATAAAATAAAAAGTGAATTTGTATCAGTATTAAATAATAAACCCTTGCTTTAGAAAGGCTGAGCAACATTGAACTGTGAACAATTAATATTTTAAATACCTTTAAATATACTGACCTTGTTAGAGAGATTCCTGAGAGAGAGTTAGAGAGATTCCTCTCAAGCCTGAGATTCCTGGTTCAGTTTAACCCAACACAGCTCAGCAGTAGTGTCATCAGGTTCTGGTCAACACGTCTTAGAGTCCCATTTATTCTCTACATTTTCTACTTACTTTCTATGCCATTTTTAAACATTGTCAAGGCAGACAGACTTCACAGGCAATTTTATTTTTGGAAACCAGTGCAACCAGAAAAAGAAAAATGTGTATTGTGGTCTCTCTAGTGGACTTCATTTTTGTTTTTTAACATATTACCCTTTTCACCTAAATAGAGAGATAGGTCTCAGAATCAGACTTGTAAAGTTTGCTTTTGCCTCATAGAAAAAAAATCACAACCATCGTTCCTAAATATTCTGCTCATGAGTAGCAATTCCTTACACATAGGAAGGACTGCATATCTAAAAGTTAATTAACAGATATAGGTCATTTCCATATGTCTTTCTCTAAAGGTTACTGCAACAACATTTCCTGAATCTCTTTTAACAATTTAATGGCAGCCTGGCAGTCGTATCATGACAAATAAATTTAAGTAACATAGAGAACGCAGCAGCAGAATACAAAGTATAAAAAATCAGTGCATTTCTTATAAAGATGTGACATGAAAAACATTGACCTGAGGTCCTAAGTCATTTTCATAAGACAAAAGCTTTCCTGCTAATAACAACAAATCAGTTAGTGTTCTGCAAGACTATTATAATAGAGATTATTATAATAAAGCCCCAGAGAAGCCAGGCCGCTGTGTAACCCCGCTCAGTGAAGCAGGAGCCATTACCATTCCACCTTGGTACTTAAAGTTTGCTGATAACATTAGCTGCACTATCTGACAAAGTGGCCTGTTTGATTAATGGGAGATACCTCCAGAAATGGCAGTGGGACTCAACTGAGAAGCACGTGCTGCCTTGCCGGTCACATCAAACAAAGCCAGCCTGACATCAGGAGCACCGCGCTGGGCTTAAATGACAGGGTAGAATATTAATTACAGAGAAGCTGATGGTAGTGCAGTGGCCCTGCATGAAATGTTGCCAGCTCAGAGATTGCTTATATTAATACGAGCAACTAGAACATGAGGTGGATGAAAGAGGGGTCAGGAGGTACAAATATTTTGCATGGGAAGGAGGGAAAAAAAAGAAAAAAGGTACTTTCTGCCTATGAATCCTAAACAGCTTCTAAACAAATGGATCCAAACAGCTTTGCAACAACTATAACGAAAAGTTGTGCCTCATAACTTCTTTTTAAAGGTAAAGTTGCATAAGTTGAATGCATTTTTTTTTTCTCTCTCACCACGGGCGCTGAAGCTGAGATAAGAAATTAAGTGATTGGCAGGAAATTTGTGATGCAGGTTAAGGGCGCACAGGCTATGATTACAAGCTGCTTTAACTGCAAGCTCATCCTTACACACACACACTCAGCTGGAGTCATTTCCTGAGGATCTAAAATGTCGCAATGATTCTTTTCTTTATCTGCCACGTTCCCTTCTGCAAGTATCTTTGCTGCAAGTATCTTTGCCATTCCAGTTTCTCAATGAGACGGTATTTGAAAATATCAAAGTACCGGGGGGGCTGTTACTGAAGTATTTCTGACCCGATCTGTAAATAAACTGGTGCAACTTTTCCAAAAGACCGAGATCTTTTTAATCACCGCTTTTCCTTTCATGTAGCATTTTTTGGCACTTTGCTGCTCAGCAGACTAGTTCTGTTGGAATCCTTATTACAAGCTACACTATTAAATCCAAGCAGGATTTTGCCCAGCTGCTACAAGGTCCAGAAGAATAAATACTAAACAAACAAAACCCCCAAACAGAGGATCTGCTTCCAGCTGGGACTTGCTGGGATGTGTCACAGAAGCTGGTGAACATTTGTTTGAGAAGTGGATAAATGGACATTTAAAGCAGAATGGAAGGGTAGAAGAACAGAGGTAAATGAAAGGAACAGCTAGCACGGGCAGAGCTGAAAAAGCCATCAAAAGATGAGAATATATGTGGTGACTCTGTATAGTCAGTAAAATACAGTATAGTCAGTCTAGGACCAGAAGGGTTATATAAAATGAGAGTGTTTGAAGGTTCTGCACAAATTCAGTAGACATGTTCCTGCTGATGCAACATGAACAGCTAATCATGATGGACATAATACTGAGAGATCCTGCTTGAGTTCAGGCCCTCCAGGCACAGCACAAGCAAATTGGCAGACAATTCCATGCGTTATCAGCTTAAGATAAGACATGATAGGAGCAAAACAATGAAGTAAGACTAAGCAAAAGGAAGTTAGTCTATGTTCCTGTTACTAGATCTATGCACAAAGCTAGATTGTAGAGCAGTCCCCAAGAGCAGCAGCAAATGCCACATCAAAATACGTCACAATGGAAAAAAAAGACACTACCTCCACCAAAAAAGTCCCCAAAGACTTTACTTTGTGCTTACACTTGAGCCCAAAGTGCTCAAGTATACTGAACTGCAGGTAACAAACCTCTCTCAGCAGAGATTAACATAATTACTATCCATTTTTAAATGATAGCAATATTTAATTGCAGCTTCTTCTTAACATCTTAAAGGCTCCTCAGGTGGAAACTTGAATTACCAAAGCATTTTTCATCTCATACGTGCCTCAAACAACAAAGTGAAATTTCCAGTGCAAACCTGAATTTACATAATCTAGATAATGACTGTAGTTTCAATTCCCCAGCAAGAATGAGTGCCAAAAAGTACACCATGACCTCAAAATAAGTTTTCTTTAAGAATTTGTCACAGTTATTACTAGTATTTTATGCACTTAGATTTGTGGCTACCATTTGGATGGATTTAAATAACCTTCTATTTGTTTATAGCCATTAATCAACCTTTCATAAATATACGTTACTCAGCAGCTTACAATCAATTAAAGCCAAAGGGACTTTGACTTTTAGGATTTTTATAAACAACATCTTTAGATTTTAAATCTCAGCTTGTGCAGCTGAAGTGCAATTTCCAAACAAAATCAGCTATTTTGTCTAACCTCCTTAAGTGCCTAGTTGTACATTTTCTCTTTACTGTCACCCTTAGAACAGCTCCTTCTGTTACAGGCCCGAACAGGAATACCACGAGATGGCAGAGACCAGAATAGGGATGGATGCTGTTCCTGACTCTACATCCCATGCTACATCTTTCCTATAGCACAGAAGATGCTCTCTAATCAAGATTTTCTCTAAGCAAGAGAAAATGATGTATTTCCTGGAGTTGCTTACTCTGCTTGCTCAAAATTATTACAGCCTGCAGTAAATTCCCTACAGACTGACTGTGCTGACTTTTCTTGCCCAGGGAATGTAGCAGTGGTGTCTGCTTCCCCAAAATCAGTTCTGCACCTCACTTCTCCTGCAGAAGCAGGAATAGCAAGACTGGTTCCCCAGTGCCTGTTCTCTTTCTATGCCAGAACTTCTTATCCTTTCTGTTGACTCCCCCTTTTTTTCTTTTCTCCAAAGCAGAAGTGGACCAAACCCCCAGGCAGTAAAATCCAATTTTACTTACGGCACTGACAAAAGTTGAATCAGCTTGATCTAGGAAAATTACAGTGTACCTTTCTCCAAGGCAAGCAAATAAAGTATTTAATCAGACATACTTTTCCTTTACTCTCAACTCTCCCAAATCAAAGGAACAGTAAAGCAGATCTTTTTTGGCACTGCTGCAAAAACTTATGGAAAGTCTAAAGATGAGCTGAACACAGGAATGTAAGTTGAGCCAAGAGTGGCACTGCGGTTGACCACAGGACCCTTACTGGAGTGCTGTGCACAAGGATATGCTGAAAAAGTCTCAATTCATTGGCACCCAGATGATTACTAGGTATGGAGGTGGTTATTAGGACCTCCCCTTCATGCATCTTGTTCTGCCCTTCCAGGCCAAGACAAGGGTTCCCTCATGCCCTTCACAGGAGACATATGAAGCCAGCCCAGCTTATTTCATGCCCAGGAAGTAACATACAATAATATACAGTAGTTACTATTTACTTTGCTCTGGTTCAAACACTAAAAAAAATTAAAATTAAAACAGTAATTTGATCTTAGACATCCTACCTAATAATTTGGGCTAACAGCATCCTGACTCCCATTTCAGAGGTATTTGTGACATTAATTATGGCCTTTAAGATATTTTGAATCACCCATATTTTGGAAAGGAAGCCATAAGCATATAAGCAGTTTTTCTCCTTTAATCTTAGTTCTGTGAATATGGTCTAGCCCTAAGGCAAAGCCTAGGGCAGAAAGTAAAATACATTTTTAAAGGCTGTTTGTTAATTGAGCCCTAAACTGCTTCCTTATTCCTTGCCAGTTTTATCCTAACATAAGAACAAATCGATGTTAAGGCACTGTGCCAGATGCTGGGCAACTCAGACTATGCTGAGTCTCCTCTCACTTCCTTGGCAGCTGAGATCTCTCAGCATTACCCAAATTTTGCTCAGCATCTAACAGCATTTACCCCTAAATGGCTTCAATTTGCATATGAATATTTTAATTACAAGCTGCTATGCAGAACAAAAACAAACAGCAAAGCACAAACAGCTCAACTAAGAGTTTGTAAACTGTATCACAGCAGTGGTTTTATAATTTCAGCCTGTTGATTATGCTTTGGGCATCTCTCTGTAAGAGGTGATGTTTCAGGTCACTGTCAGCTACTTGTCACCTTTGTGGAAGAAACACTGCAGAAGTTTTGCCAGGACACCCCTGCCCTCCTGTATTCAGTGTAGGAAATGATAGGAATATGAAGTGGATTCTCAGACGGCAAGCCTGAAACTCACCTTTTTCCTAAAGGCCATCGGACTGAAGGAGAGTGATCAGTGGCTTTCCTCAAAGGCTCCGTCTAGCAGCGAGAGGCGGGCTGAGAAGTGGTTCACCGCCACTGAGTGGCACTGCTCCCAGTTCTCAATCAAATTCACTGGGATGACAGAAAGCCCCAAATCTTACCTGTGTTCCATAGTGATACTTCATGGATCAGGCGAAAACAGGCTCTTCTGAGGATAAAGCCTGTTCCCCAACACAAAGACCCTCCAGGTATTATCTTTTGACATTCCATTTTCCCTCTAGGACTATCCAAACCACGAAACAATTTTCAGATTTGTGTAGGGCAATGGCTCTCAGCAAGTACCATCTCATTCGTCACTACTCTTCAGCTATTGCCATCTTATACATGAATTTTAAATCTTGCTATTTTGTTATTCCCCAAGATTTCTGGCTGAAATTACAATTTCTAGTGTGCTTTGTTGGCAGTTTTTTCCCCAGTTTGTTCTTCTGTCCCTACAGTCCTTCAACATCCCTGACCTAGTGTTTAACCAGCTCTATTTCAGCAGGGTCCAGTTCTCATTTGAGAACAGATGTCACTGCTGAGGACAAGGGCCCAGGATGACGTCTTTGACTAGCGCCAGCTAACACTGTGCCTGTTGTTCCCATGACACTCTACCAAGGTGCCAGCACTCAGCAGCTATTTATTATTGTAATATACAGAAGGTAAACACTGAGCAGGTACAATCAATGCTAGGCTACCTTCTACTCTTGCTTGCAACACTACAGGCAATATATCACCCGGGGAGTATCCAGAAAGTATCCATTAAAGGGGAGAACTTAGTACCTTCTCCCAATACTACAACAGTGGAAACAAGCCTCTGAAAAAAAAAAAAAAAAACCAACAGAATTGAAACTTAGTGCTATGGTCCTGAAGGTGAACTAAGTGCAAGTAGATTTAACAGCGTCTTTGTTCATCACCAGAAGGCTGGAGTATTGTCTCCAAAAACAGGTCAATGCTCACAAATGGGCAAGATCTAAAGCCAATGTCAGCTGTTTGCGTCAGCAATGAAAGACGCTGCCAAGGGCTCTGTTGTTAACATCAGGGCATGTCAGAGCACGCGCAGTAGGGGTGTCAGCAGCGGAAAAGCAGCCCAGAAAGCAGCCAGTGGGATGTGGACAACCAGAAAGGAAAAGAGAAAGAGCTGAGAATAAAACTTTTCTCCATTGAGAAGGTGAAGCTTGAGGAACAAGCCTAGGTACCTATCATGAGCCTACATGGAGGTCTGTACAGCAGTAAGACCCAAAGGAATGGCAAAGCTTTTCAGATGACTACAAAAACAGTAGCAAATGGCATTGCCTGAGCCTTGATATTGTGGGTAAATGGCCTCCAAGAAAGTGCTTGACTGAACAACTGTCCAAATAACTGGATTGGACAGAAAGTTAACTCATCTCAAACTGCCAAGGAAAGCTGGAAAAGAACAGACAACAACCATCAAGGTGATTTAAACAGGAGAGAGAGATCTGTCTGGTTAGTTTTTCTTGTCTTTATTTCTTGCTTTAGCAACAAAAGAGAAAAAAAGTCTGGTAACAAATATAACATCTCTGAACACCTAGAATTCTTTTATCATCATGTGAAAAAGGTTATGGTCTGTTTGTGTTTATTTTCATCTGATGTTTAGACATACAAAATTACCAGTTTCTGCACAACCTCCCCTGAGTTCTTTCTTTATTCTGTGTTCAATGTCATCCTTGGAGATGGTCTGCTGTCCAGGAACATTTTTTTTTTTATGGAGAAATTTTTTTTTTTTTTGGTAGAACTATTTAGAGAACACTCTCAGTCTTGAAAAGTTGCTCAGACTTGACCCTAAAAAAGTGATTTGGTAATATGCATTCTGGACTGAAGTCTCTTCACCATACATATATCCCTACCTGTTTGATGATAAGGCAGTATAGACCGGTATTTGAAGTAAAGCTTGACCAGATCCCCGCTTTGACACAATTTTTCAGTAACCAATTTATTTCCTTCCACTTGGTATTTATTTTGATAGTGTTATAGCAATCAAGATATCCAGGACTTTGAAATATATCATTATAGTACTCTATTAAGAATTCTGGAAATAAAAACTTTTCATTGTCATGTAATATATGTTTTAAAACCAAATTAACTGATAATTATATTTGTATCAGGTCACGTCTTAATATCATGGTGAATGAACATCTTCACTAGGTCTGCAAGAAACTAGTCCCTAAATCCAAATCACCAGTTCAAAGTAGATATGGAGAAGTAGAAAAACAGCAAAGTGCCTATCAGTCCCTCCATGATTATAAAACTAATTACAGGAGGAAAATTCTGTTCCGAACATATATGTTCTCAGGAGGAAAGTACGTTCTCAGGAGGAAAATTGTTCCGAACAAAACCAATGAACTTCAAACAAACAAAAGTGACAATGAACTTCAAAAAAGGAGGACAGTGTAAAACTAAAACAAGTATCTCAGAAAAGCCACTTTATAACCCAAAGTGAGCTACAGTGATTGTTGCTCCCTGTGGAGGCCTCTTAGCAAAGCAAAGCAACAGAATACATGCAAGTTGATACTTGCCAAAAGTCTACTAACAAAATACAATTGATTTTCTGTTTACATCTACGTATAATTGCTGCAAGTTTGAGAGCAGAGGTCTGAGAGTGAGAGACTGAAGGAGACAGCAAATGGTGTCTGTTTCTCACCCTGCATTAATTCCGTCGCTTACCCAATGACTTTTTATGCGAGTCACTTGGAACTCTAAGAAGGGATCTATCTCACTTGCCTTTGAACATCTTGATACTATTCACCCTACTCTTGAAGTCTACCCTGAGTTAGTCACCTTAAGCTCTCTAAAGGAGAGAAATATGTATTTTTGGCAGATCTCATCCAATCTATTTTGCACATCTGCTTTACAGTACAATATGGCTCCACTCAAGAGAGTCCTGTTCCTCTACACTGACTATAAAGGGAATCTCAATGACTCACTTAGAAGCAGAAATCTACACCACGTATCTCTCAAATCAGATATGTAGAAGTTTATTGCTAGGGCTTACAGAAAAAGTGCATAGGATTTTCTGGCATAAAAAGAAAGAGGAAAAGCTTTGCTAGAGAGGACTGAGAGGAGTGAGTCAGAAGAAAACTATGGGTCAGAGGAGTCAATCAGAAACAAAAATAGTTTTATGTCTAATACTCTGGGATCAAAGTGATATCTGCCTAAAGTTATGCATTATATACACGAATTACCAACTATTCCATGGAAGGGGGGGGGGGAGGGTCAAAAAAGTTTGACCTGAAAAAACGCATTCAATTTTTGCAAAACCAAGAGAAATTTTGAGCACATATATGCCAGTGAGACACAAGTAAAGACTGAGAAGGGAAAATCCAAATATCCTATTTTCCCTGTGAGTAGAAGAAGGTGGCAGGAATGCTACTTTTGGTTATACAACAGATCTGCTCAGATTCTCATCTGCTCTTTTGAAAAAATAAAATCAAGTTCATGGCTCATGAAACCTAAGGCGATGGATGCATCAGCACTGAAAAAATACAAAGTATTTCAGATCTCCCTGCATTAATTGTTACTGCTGATGGATCACAACTCTGTATTTGTTTTTGGATTGCCGTTTATACCCGAGTAAACCATTCTAAATCCCACTACGTAAGTCTCTCCAGGAAGGTTCTGCAACTCCAAAGTCCTTTATTAGAGGTAGCCCAAACACTGAGGTCTGGATGTTCACTTGCTGACTCTTTGGAATCCTACGTATTATCAGTAAGGCGTTTCTGTCAGTAGGTAAACAAAATAGCACAGTGAAATTTTTATTCTCATCCTCTTTACTCCCCTAGGTGTACTTCAAACATTCCCTGTATCATATTCTTCGATACACAACAAAGAAATAATTGATGATAATGATGAGTGATGTGAGAAAAGTGTCCTGGCAGGTGTCTAATTGAACATAACCACTCAAGAGCAAGCATCCAGTACCATTTACTAACAAGATATCTCCATCTCAGTATTCTTTTTTCAGATTTCAATATCCAGAAGTCATCCATTCCACTTCAGTTAATAAAATTTTACTTTCCTTTGTCCACAATTATTGACAGAGTATTATCTAAATGAGTATTAGCTCTTTCTTAATTCACAGACTGTTCAGCTGTAAACAGCACACAAAGCCTTGTCTATTTTAATGAATGGTTACACTGCTTTACTGGTGTTGAGCAATTAATTGCTCAGAAACTGTATCGGGTTCTCCACTGTGGTATTTTCCTAGAATTTGTATTGTATTCTAACCCATGCAACTGTCATACAGACTGAGAGTTTTACTTCTAATCTAGTTGGCTTATGAAGTACCAAAGACTGGGGCAGTTAATGGTTTGGAAAAGGAATCCTTCTACACACACCAATTCCCATAATCTCTGAGAAGCTAAGTGAAATCTGCCTCAAAGGAGCCCAATTACCTGTGTGTATGTTGAGAAACCTGTGCATCTCAAAATAAATAAGACCTGGGACCTCATGCCTGATTATTCTTTAGTCCTTCCCAGAAATGATAAAAAAAAAAAAAAAAAAATCTAATGCTTCACAGACTCTGCCCACGATACATTGGTCAACTCCAAAGTGGCTGGACTAATTTATACCAGCTTCAGGGCTTGCTTATGGTATTTTACATTTACTTTGCCATGGCACACATGATTACACAAGCTGAAGGGCAGGGTGTGAATAATTCAGCCCTCATCCCTCCTCCACCCACATCTTTTATTTGTATGTAGAACACCTACCCCATTCCCAGAGAAGTACAGATGTACAACATAAGTAAACTAATGAGGTATAGCCATGAGGCCCATCAACTCTACGTGCCTTGAAAGCACCTACCTTTAAAAGTATGGAAATGTGGGTGTGCTGTTCAAATGTTGTTCCTGTTTTTAATATAAACATGTGAAAATTCAACACTAGGTCCCCTGTGGGTCATAAGTTAAAATAGCTCCATAATGAATGACAGAATGGATGGGCAGTCTGCACAGCCTGTCCTGAGCACCAAGGCTTTTAGGAATGGCTTTTTATCATTCATCTCAGGAAATGCTTGTCTGATCCATGACTTTTGTACACATGCTGTCAGAGCATATTACAGTCCCATTTCACGTATGGATGTTTTGACTTGCCAACTGAAGTAGAAGAATGCAAGTGAATGATATGAGTATTTTGCATTTCAGAATTAAACGCATTCGGGTTTTAATTAGTAGAAACAAGAACTGATTTGCAATAAGATCTGATAAGCTTCTTACAGCACAACCTGCAAAGAATGTCAAGGGCTCAGAGCTAAGCTCACATTGAAAGTGGTGCATTACAATTGATTTTGATTCATGGCTTGCCATGCTTTCCTGAACCCTCCAGACATCTCAGCTGTGATTTCCCCTTTTATCGCCTGGCTGTCTTTCCCCTCTGCCTCTTTCACTCTGCTGCCCAAAACTCGTTATTCTGTTCTCTGTCTACATATACACACACACTCCGTTGGCCTTGAAGTTTCTTCTGAATCCTTCTACCTCTCCTGCCTGGGGAAATCCAGCACAAAGTCATGCACTTCTTCAAAAGACTCACAGGGATGTGATCTATGTTCCAGAATTAACTACGTACATCAAAAAGTTAAAGCTAAGATGAAAGATTAAAATGGGACATTCCCACACTGTGTGTGGGAACCGCAAGTGTCACCGACCAGTATCAGCCATTTGTCCTGTGATGGCAACTATTGTACCTTTATCCATGCCACATAATAAATGCGTGCCAGCAAACCAGTAACAAATCTTCAAACAGTATTTTTTCCAGTAGGCATTTAAAAATGTTTTAAAAATCATTGCTTAATTACAGATGCAAAAACATCTGTAGTAAGAGGTAGTTATTGGCAGGTAACAGCTGTATTAGTTATGAGGTTTAGTGATCTCTTTAGAGTTATTATCAGACCTAGAAACAGTATTCCTGCATTCAACTCCTAACACTGCATACCTGCTACTTAATCTTAGCAGAAAAAGTAATGTAGCCTGGAATAGCAACAGGATGCAGTTTGAATGTTCAAACTCAGTCTTGCTCTAATTTGCCCCCCACCGTCCTCTACCCCTCAGTAAGCTGCTAAGAAAACTAACATGGGGAAAGGACAAGCCTAAATCCTCAGTAGACATAAACCAGCTGAGCTCCTTTGAGTCAAAAACTGGTCTGGCTACAGCATAAATAAAAAGCCACTTTTTGCTCATTAGGTCCATAATTATCATTAAAATCCACTGGAGAATGCCTTCACTTGTTGGTATGATAAGGACTTTTTGTAGGTAAAGTCTCCTTCATCATACTGTGGCTTTGCTCATTACCAAAGGTATCTAACTTACTGAACATGTATTCTTTTACTTGACCAGCTTATCCTTATTCATATCTTAAATCATCCATCTTACACGTGGAGAAACTACTGTTTACTGTCAGAATATGCTGTTCTATTAGAGGATTGCCATGACGTCATTTCAAAACTGGTTAGTTGGATAGTGATGAACTGGATGATCTCACAAGGGCCTGCAATGACCCTTAATAAATGGGTGCTTTGACACACAGGCACAAGGCATCAGCCCTCCAGCTTCCACTCAGTTGCAATCTTGTTGAAAAAAATGATATTCACAATGTCTCATCAAAATTTAAATTATATGGTAAAGCACAACTGTGATAAATGGCACATGGCAAGCAAGAAAGTCCATAACAACATCGGCCTAAAGAACTTCAACTCTTTCCTTTGCAGCTATTAGCAGTACTTAAGGAACACTATAGAGGTGTCATTAGTCCTATTTTCTGGACCAACTAAGAGAATCCAAGAAGCTAATTGTCTCACTCAGCTAACAGCGGCAGTGCTAGTTTAGTTTAACATCTTAGGTCTTGAGTCTGCTTTTAAATAAATAATTCTCTCAATTTGGCTACAAGCCTGAAAGCCTCGTTCCTTTACTGAAGCAGAGATGGTTTTGCATTCCCATATGGTATCAGCTTCTGTATGTTATTGTGCAGATGGCCAAGAGAGGGCACCCAACCCTTTTTACACAGACCCCCACAGTGAGCTCCATCCAGCTGTGCTGAACCGACCAGCTTCTCTACCTGGCAGAGCTTCTCACTTAGCAGAGAAAATTTGTCCATCCACAGAGGGGCACAAACTAACTGGCCAGAAAGCAGCAAAAGGCCAAACTGAGCCAGAGAAGGCAATTTCTTGACTGGTGTCATGTGTGTTCCTCACAGAACTGGGTCCCATGCAGAATTCCTTGCGTAAAGGAATTCAGGCATCCAAACTATTTTCTCAATAAATTCTTCCTTTTATTTAAAAGGTAGGTGAATCAGAAATAGCACTGAACACTTTTCATGCCTCAGATATTCCAGGAAGCAAGACCATGTATAGGGCTGAGCTTGCTCTCCCTGATACTATAAATGACCTTTAGTAACTTTTTGTCAGACCTACGAAATCTAATAGAATAGATGCTATTACAACAAGGCTATTACAGTCCTTACACACCATTCTGAACCTATGTAAGTGAGTAGTGACCTTGCAACCTTTGCCATGGGGATATTCAGCATATCTGGGGACAAAGTATGATTTCCAAACCTTAGCCAATGGAATGGTGTGCAAAGTTATAATGGCATTTTCCAAGAAATTCTCTCAGTGGATTTTAAAGATTTGTGAAAGTGATAAATAAATTGCTCTCCCAATTGATCTCTTTCAAAATCACTTACGAATGCTCTGTTCAGAGTTGCATACTCTTACAACATACAAAAACATTAATGTAGACACACACCTACCTGGCTCCATACATACAAACTAAAACAGAAATATTGCTTGTCCGGGGATGAGATGGAGAAAGCTATGTTAATATTTTCCACTTAATGGCACTTTGAAAATACAATTACTAAACACAAGCTACCTGCCAAAGCATTCAACTGATTTTACATCACGTCAGGGAAGAGCTGGCAATGCTTTCAGCTGCACAAGAAAGCTAGTAATCAATGAGAAGAAATGCAATTCACCACGCTTGATAGGGGAGCGAGGGAGGCAGCTGCACTTCAGAGAAAATGTCAAGAGTGACATGTGGGCACACACTTGCTGTCTTCAGTGCTGAAGGCAGACCTGGTCTCACAGGCAAACTGACACTGTAATTACAGGACAGTTCTATTGATCTCAGGCAGAAATTGTCAATCACAGTCTGGAAGGTGACAGGTAAGATTGCCCAGTAAATATATATTTCTTCATTCTTTGAGCTGCAAAAAGGGAGATTAATTTAAGATTGGTTTCCACTCTTCAAAAGGCTTTTCATCATTTGCAGATAGAGATATGCACATAGGAAGATGTCTCCTTCAAAAGCAGTATGCTGAAAATAACTGCCAGATCCACTTCTAAATTCTTTTAAGTACTGTTTACAGCAGAATGTGAGCAAAACACATTATGTAAAAACTGGAATAACCACTAAACTGTAAAAGTGCAAGTGCAGAAGTTATTGATGTAAGCTCCTAACTGCAAGGGTTAGATTTTGCCTTAAGCAATACCTGCCAGTAGTCCCACTGAAAATAGAGCATATTCTCAGAGAAACGCTATCAGGGGAATGACAGGCCAAAAAAAAGGTGCAATTTTAAAGCATCAAGTTTAAAATCCACATCCTGGCTTTCATGGTTGGCTCCAATTTCTCTCATGACATTTCCCAGCAACTCTTGCCCTTGATGCCAATGTTCTCCCTATGCTGTCCCAGGTGTTTCTTTTCCTCAGCTTCCAAGGCTTCTCAAAATTAACAGTCCTCTTTAATTATCAGCACCCCCCAAGCTCTCCTTGCATTGCTCCACCAAAAATCCAATCTTGGCAGCATTTGCACAAACCAAGAACTAATTGTGCTCAGAGAAAAAACCGTATCAGGTCCTGTTATCACTCCCTCCAGTACACTGCTTGTTTCTTGCATCTCACACACACAGGTTCTTTCAGGCAGAAGATCTATTTTTATTTCAATTACACTGTTAACACTAAGCAAATAAATGATCCTAACAAGTAAAATGACATTTTGTGTAATCTTAGTGCAGCTCAGGTACCATCATAAGCCATCTAAATGTTGGGCAACTAAGTTGTGACTCCAGAATAACCTCAACTAAGACTTAAAGCCCCAAATGTGCCATCCTTGATAAACACCCCTTGCGATACAAAACCCTTCCCAAAGCCTGGGAAAAAAAGGAGATACAAAAGCATTCACCAGTAGCACTTCTGACCTTGCAGACACAACTGTATTGACAGTCCTTAGCCAACCTCATCTCATCCCCATAGGAGCCTATTAAATGTGTCCTTGCAACAAAGTTTGGCCACAGGATCTCTGGAGTCTGCCAGCTCCCAAAGGTGTCCTTTTATCCTTCTACTGAAAATGGAGACATGTAGCAAAAATGAAGAAGGAAGAAGCAAACTGAGGCCCAGATTTACGGAGGGAAGCAGGAGGGAAGCCTCAACACGGAGCAGCCCGTTGTCAGCACCGCCTGCCTCAGGGCACACGCTGCTTGTAGGGACAGTACAGGGACCCACAGCAACAGAACAGCCCGTTCCAGCCCTGGCTCCTCCTGTGAATTAAATCTGCATCTGCCCCCGATTTTGGAGCAGGAATGAAGCCAGTTGTCACACAGAACACACAGACGCCACGCATCCAGGTCTCACCAGCACCTCTACTGAGAAGCAAGAGCAGGGCAAAGGCATAGGGCTCCTGTCCAAAATTCAGCTGGGGTATAGGGGGGGTGAATTCTAGCCATCAGTTCAGTCTGAATAAAGCAACAGGACCACCGTTCACTAACCCTGAGTGCTTAGGGAAAACGTTCTTCTTTTGCATAACGCAACTCTGGCAAGAAAATGGGAGTAGAAATTAGGCCCGCACCCTGGTGATAAGATCTGGAGAACACCCCGAACCACTTCACCCTGCATGCCCAGGAATGACCAGAAAGACCTCACCGGCATGACCAGAAAGTTAATGCATGCAGGCTATTAAATAAATCAATAAAAATAATTTTAAACAGACCTGTTTTTCCAAAGAAGTTAAATAGAAAGACTAACTACTTGGTAGGGGGGAGGCAGTTACACACTACTACTACTTTGCAGAAACGTGTATCTCAAATAGACTCAAATACTCTATAAATATCAAAATACAGCAATTATCACTCACTGGTTTCTTCAGTGGCTTCACTGGCTGTATTCAAAAGTAGTTAATAAGACTATCCACAGAAAGAAAGAATGACAACTGGGAAAGGCAGATAGATGTTTAAGAACATTTGGAGAGAGGTCAGCTACAGCTGGCAAGTCAGGATAATCATAATTATCTATGTTTTGCTTTTCTTTTTTTCGTAGATTAGCATATCTTTAGGAATGCACAGAAAGCTCTTGCTGTAAGTTCAGCCTTTTTTAGTCACATAGCATAATCATGCTTCTTACGGCACAAAAGCTACAGTATGTTTTTTTAATGAAGTTAATAATGTTGATAACCCTCCTACGTCATCACTGACAATCTCCCATTCTCCTTGGTTCTGCATCACAGCCTATAAATAATCAACCACGAGAAGAGCAAGTTCCCTGGCACTGTACCTCGCTGCCATGTTTTCTTGCTATTATAGCCAGTTTAATGCTGAGTCTCACTTCTTTAGAAAAAGGGTTAACTGTGGTGTAGATACAGGCTTTAATTTCCAAGACTGAATAATGCATCTGCATGTGGACTTACCACTGGTTCATAATAGCATCTGATTTTGAAGAAAACTGAAAGGAAGCAAAAATATATATTGTATAAAAATTTTATAAAAATTCGTAAAAAATCCAGGTTGGAACAGATTCCTTAAGAGTGAAATTACAAAAAAACCAACACACACATGCAAGTGCTTCAGACCCTTACCCGTAATGTACCAAACTAGTCCCCTATATGCAACCGGCCCAATGCACGTGCATGGTGCAGCTAACTTAGGTCTTCTAAACTTCACTGAAGCAAAGTGCCTGAAGAAAATAAGAGTGAACATTCCTCAAATGTTCATGAAATTTACATGAAATATATGGAACTAAAGATCTATGTTGCAAAAAGATCTATTGACCACAGAGATGCATCCACTGGGGCCAATTACAGCTCACAGTTATTAAAGAATTTTTAGGCTTATTAAAACCACCCTGGAGACCCAGCTGAACAGCATCCCTGAGGTGCATCTATTCAGTTCCTCACGAGCATTACATCTTTAAGAGATTCTGTTGCATTGGCAAATGCCTGAAATGCAAAAACAAAACAAAACACAAAACTTGATGCTCTACAAAGCTTAATTTGAACAGTTTACATGGAAGAGACAGCTTTAAGTCTGGCTTGAAAAACATTTCCCTGCAGTGTTTGCAGCTTGGCTCAGCAGAGCACCAGAACAATTTATAGAGGGACTGAAGTACCTGATTTGTTTGCTGAGGGAGAGCAAAATAGAAGCGTTCTTGGAGATAAGCCACAAACAACAGAAAAAGTAAATTTTAATGTTCTTTAGGATTGCATCATGGATCAGATACTTTGGATAGCAAAGATAATAGAAAACGTGTGGACCCCGAGCCTGTATCGAACTCGGTCTGCTACTCTGACCGCAGGGTGGTTGTGCCAGCCCAGGCAGAGCTGAAGCCACCCATGAGTCACGTTATCACTGCCAGGTGGCAAGGTGTCCTGGACAGCATCACCCACACCTGCACAGACTCATCGCAGCTCCAGAGGGATGGAGCAGGCTGCATCCCTGCCCCTGGAGCTCGCGGCCTCCCAGAGAAATCTCACTTCCACCCAGCAGACACTGGGCAAAGGCAGAAGTGGGTGCCTGGTGATCTCAGTCTGGCTCTGTCCTCTTTGAACGGTCTGAACAAATACTGAAGCTGATCAGTGAATAAACTGTCCAATTTCCCGGGCATAAGAAATTCTATGTTATTGTTTGGTTCAGACTGTTACTTCAACTTAAAGACAACAGAGAGAGCTCTTGTGGATATTAAATTTTATATCCATGGTCAGGCAAGCTGTCGTGTTTGCTTTGCATATTATCTTCTACTACTCCTTGAAAGTATTATGAAGGAAAAAAACATACAGGTGAAAGAAAGCAACGTGGCACAAAAATGATAGAGTGGTGCTTATACATAAGTAGTGCTGCTTACAAAGATAACTTTTTATTTTTATTCAACAATGTTGCCTCATTGCACAAGGGCCTTCTTTATCTCAGCACATGAGAGCACTTGAACATTTCTTGTCTGTTCCCTACATTACTTTTCTTGCCTTTTTCTGCAAACCTCATGTTTCTGGGTATGAAGCCTGCTAGCTAAGACACTGTGCTGCCTGTGACCTGAACCAGGACTGGCACGGCACTGGCATCGCAGCTGGGGTGGCACACGCCCTGGGTGTAGACTGTGGCTCCACATTGGACTCACATCACTCCTTTTTCCCTTGAAAAAAGTAGGTTTCCCTTAAATTGTGTTAAACCTACAGGATCAGTTATCTTTCTCAGCTTCTCTCTAGTTTAAGTGTCAAATTCCAGGCCATGTTATGTTTAAAGTTTGTCTCTAGAAGAACAGGTTTCCATACACTTCACCCATCTCAACTCTGTTGCTGAGGGCCATTTCAGTCAACTTTGCGGGTGTCCTTGCACAGTTACATAACGTGGCCTGATACACACTGCAAAAGCTAAACTAGGAAGTTTCCCTTTATAATGAAGCATTAGCGTCACAAATCAGATTTCTACACAGAAACACTAATGTGTTCAGGCAAGGTTTTCCTAAAGAGATACAGCCTGTTCAATTTGTTCAACTTACCTGTAAAATTTGGACAGTTGTATTTTCCACAGCCTTGCTTGGAGGCACAAAATTGCAGTGTAATTCATTAAATGTGATGCTAAGCAACATAGGAAAAAAAAATACCAAGCTAGTAAGTTTAAAACATGATGGACACACCAGTTCTCTATGCAATGCTTTAGCTCATGTTATGAAATCCAAAATTTCACTATGGAGACTTTGTTTAGGTATCAACTACAGGCAATAGAAACTTTATAGCTCTTTCAGTACATTAAAATGTGATGAACACTACTGATATTTAAGGAAACTTTTCACATATTGGCTGCTATACATTGCTGGCAACAGTTATAAAATACTAATTGCTTTATAGCTAATTTTGTTCTGATTCATATATTGCTTAATTAGGATTTTACTCAGGAGCAGATGGTTGTCTTCATTAAATCATGATATATTCTACCCAAATAGAAGCAGCTGTTTTTTTTTGAATACTCTGTAATTTATTTCCTGCATGCCAGAAATCACTCTGAAGGGAATCCAGACTATAATCATTCAGCTTTTTTCACTGAAGTTTATTTACAATAAACTTTGAGAGTTTTTTAAACCAAATAGAAGTCAAACATAAAAGACATTTGTCAACAAGGACAAATTTCTCTTACAGACCTTGGTACTAAATCTGTATTTAATAAATGGTACTTCCAGATAAATATAGAGATAATGGTACCATTAGGCTAGACACTGTATACAGTTACAAGAAGCCAAGATGTACAGATTTCCCAAAATATGTAACGACAGTGTCAAGCACAAGAAAGACAAAGGTTCTCTCTCCCATTTCATGATGAAAAACAAAAATTTGGAGAATAAAGAACATTATCAGTGTCCCAGTGAATCTCTGCAGCAGACTAAGGAACAAACCCACCTGTTTTTAAAATGATCTCTCCTTTTCCTCCTACAAATTCACTGAACTAAGCTGATAGCAGAACTGGGAAGTGACGTACAGACCATTATATTTTCTAATACTTTTAGGGCATTAAAAAAAAAAAAAAAAAAAAAAAAAAAAAAAAAAGAAGAAGAAAAAAAAGCTCTTCTTAAACAATGTTCCAATCTTCTCTTCTGTAAAGAAGCAAGCAGCCTAGAAGCTCACAGATTATGCCCTCATTGCCTCATTTACCACACACTCATATTTTGAGTGCATTTCAGAGCCTGCTTCTAGAGGCAACAATCACAAGCTCCTGCTCTCCTCTGTGGAATTTTTCTGTGTTAGAAACTGGGATTTCTTCATCCATCTATTGTCATTCACCTATCTAAATGTCCTATTTCATGTTTCACAATTCTTTTTCCCCCCTCCTTTGACAAGTTGTATCATGATATGCTTAAATTTGTTTGTTTCAACTTAAATTCAACTTAAATTCAACTTAAATGTGTTGTTTCAACTGGTGTGTTTGTTGGCAAATTGTCTAACCCAAAAGCTAGAAATCCAGTGACTGCCTCCTAAGTACACATTTTAAAGTATTTTTAAAAAGAACTCTTTTTAAAAAGCTTTAACTTTTTAAAAGCTTTTAAATTAAAAAAAAAATTGATTTTTTTTTTCTGGAAGCTGATTTGATTATGAAAAAAGTTATGGGACAGGAGAGCCTATTAATCTAATATATTGGGCACTAATTACTTGGAGAAGTACAGGTCCAAAAGCACTGGATGATCATACAAAAGCAGTTTGCTCAGCCCTTCATCACCTGATCACCAGTTCCAACAATATTTACAATTTGTTGTGCCTTTTCTCCCAAAATCTGAGGAAATAATATTCACAGACTCATGTATCTGGCATGTTTCTAAACAATCCCTTGCACGAAGGGGTGCAGACAAGGGAAGTGCCTCATTGAGACAGAACACGGCACAGTGACAGTAACAAGGGACAAGAGAATTTCACCAAGGACTCAACCAAGAAGCAAACTTCTTTTTACACCCGTCTGCTTAGCTGCATTATAATGCCATGTTTATCTCCAGTACCAAAATCACACTTTCCTCCATTCCTGGTAAAATGGAGAAACTGTCTTTCTCCAACTTTCTTTCAAAGCAGGTTTTAAGGGGGAGTATTACCTTAGGGAAGGTACCAAACACAGGAATTTTATGCTTTCAATGTGGTAGATTCATATACTTAGGAACAACTTAAAAAATGGAAGGCTCTGTTCTGCACCTGGAACCACAAAACACATAGGAGCACCTGTATTAATACAGGCCTGGGATCCTATCCCGCATAAACACATTCCACAATGCTCACCTGAGCATCACTGAGATGATGCAATTAAACATTTTTCCAGCATCTCTTCAATTACAGAGGTGAAACAGTGCTCTGACAAAGGCAATCATCATCAGGGACACAATTAGAGCTTCTTTGATGACTAACTTCCAAAACCTCTAGATTTTCTTTGTTCAAAAGCAAAACAAACAAAACAAAACAAAATCTCAATGCCCCTTCCATTATGCTTCTTTTAGTTCACAACTGTGTTTTTCCTCTTCTTTCTTTTCCTCATTTTTTTCCAGTCTTGTTCTTTTCACACCCTTTTGCTGCTCTTCAGCTGTTTGCTTGCTTCTCTTTAAGCAACCTTAAGGAATAACCAGCTCTTGAAGTCAAAATTAATTATAGAATGAGGGCTTGTAAGGTAGCTGCCCTAACCAGAGTGACCACTGAGTTTATTCCATATTAAGTGAACCATCCTCTCTCAGAAAGCCAAAGAGAAAAGCAAAAGGTTTTGCTCCCTACTGCTAGGACACTGGAGTGCCACTTTCCAGACATTACACTGGAACTACAGCATGTGTCCTGAAGCCAAGAGTTTCACTAATGAACTATTATGCATTATTTGGTAACTACATAACATCATTTAGCTTTGCAGAGAGAGATTATTTTAGATAATCTATTTAATGGAGGATGCATGTAAAAATATATAAGCACAACTAACATCTTTCAGAGATAAATCTTGTATTTCACAATAATAAAAATGTAACTGCACTTTTAAATGCGTTTGGCAAACATGGCTAGAATGATAACAAAACTGACATCTTGGGGTAGCAGTGATATCATAAATTTGACATTTTACTCTTTCTTACGTATCAGGACACAGAAACCAATCATTCATAAAGTCTCCTTTGAGATTTATGTAGGTCACTGTGAAGCAACAGTACCTGAATCTATTGGAATACAAAACCAAAAAATGCAAGTGTACAATAAAAGATATCCGCTAGTTAAATTATATTGTGCTATTATGTCAACAACGAGCTAACATTGGTTAAATTAATCATTCACACAACTGTATTTTCAAATTCATCTTTTGGATTGAATTCCATTTCAATTCTCTCCTTACTTAGCTCAGGCCAATCAAAAAAGTCAAAAGCAACAATAAAAATTGGAGTCAATTTGTGCCACCTGATGTTCACTCTGCTAGTGACTACTCAGCCCTCCCATCCCCTGCCATGTTGGTTTTGGCAGCTGGGACTCCAAGTTCCTTGGAAAACCTGTGAGCCCAGCACCAGCTCTTCTCAGATGGTCCTCATGCACTGCTAAAATAGGAAGTGTTATCATACTACTAAGAAACCTTGAAAATCTCTCTAATAACTAGATATTCTGGTAGAATGACAACTCTGGAAAAGCAATGGGTTTGACTTGCAGTACTCAGGTACTTGCTCAGATTCAACATGTACGTGAAGACCATGTGCAGGAGCAAAATAACTGTCCACTTCGCCTTTCTATTCAAAAGGTACCCAAAACCAGAAACGTTTCCGAGAATAAACAGATCAGAAGGATCAAAGCTCATCCACACCTAACAGTACTCTGCTTTTTGGACCAGCATTGGTCTAATTCTGATCTAACTCCCATGCAGCAATCAGAGTAATGCCAGAGAAGTTTCAAGGAATGATCCCACTGGGAAAATAGGGTCACATTAGTAGCAAGAATTAAGGGCTCTTTCTTTGAACTTCTCTTTTTCTCATTATTACAGTATTTTTGTAAGTTGGCTATTTGAGCTCTGTGCAAGTTAATGATGCAAATGCAGTCAATCATTTTGCAGTTGAGTGCAACACAGGGACTATCACAAATGGAAAGGCCTCATTTAAAATACGCTGGCTAAGATTTTGTAGCCCTTGGCTGCATTGGGAATGCACGGCTTCAAATTAGCTCCAAAAATGCCACAGAAGAAAGCCAGAGTCATCGCGTTTACTATTTTACTTTGCTGAGACTTTGAGTAACTTTTTGCTTGCTGTTGCAGTTCAAAGTCATGTTTCATGAACCATGAATATGGACTGTCAGGCATTTTCCACATGTGCTGGTGTATTCAAAAATCTGTGGAACAAGGGATATTTATTTCCTTGGGAGACACCAACCTTTCCTTCAGGCTTTTGGAGAAAAGCAAGAGCTGACTTCCTCCTGAACATCTCCAAAGGCTGCTGACAATTTGTTTCAGATTTGTGAAGCAAGGCTTAAAAGATGGTACTTGGGTATTATTATATTTTCCTTAAGATCCCAATAAGAATTCATAACAGCAGCAACAATAACAAAAAAGACAAGATATGCCTGACCATGGTACTGCTTAATATATCTTCATTTCCTTCATTGCAAACAGGAAAATTTAATGCAAAATAAGTGCAAATTTGGCATGGTATAGAAAGATGGGTTTGCCCTTGTGAATCAGGGTTGTAAGCTCATGGTCACCTGTGATATACTCTGTTGTTTGATACCACAGTGATCACAAGAAAACAGGTTAACAGTTCTTAACAGGTAATTAATGCATCAGTTAAACCCAGTAATTGAATACTTGAGTGTTTTTCATTTGCTCCAGCTGCAAATGTAGCATGTTATGTTACATCTAACTGGTTACCACTCAGAAATATGCTGATCTCTTGCTCAGTATTTACTTCAGAATCTGAACTGAGGTCAGGATCCTCAGCAGAGCTCAGGATACATACTCCTTCCTTCATAATTTCTCCTCTAAACTGTGCAATCCCTTTTCTGTCTTCCTACTCACTTTGTTTCTCAAATTATCAATCCCTTACCTCAGGCAAACTAGTTATGTGCACTAAAACAACCTTTTCTTTTGTGATTTCCAAGTCTCTTGGGTCTCCAGAATTAATTCTGTTACCTCAGACTTGTGCTTTCTAAAACCTCCAATTATTACTTCATCCTCTTTTCTCACTTTGTGTATTTTTCATTGCCCAGATCATAACCAACTGCACAGAAGCTGCATCTACAAAAGACCATGGGAACTCAGCAACTATATATGATAGTTTAATACTTCGATACTTCCCTTGGTAGATTATTCAGGTTCTAGCTACTCTCCTGCAGACAGGAGTAAAGGTTTCCTAATAAGCCTGAAGGAAGTTCTCTTCCATGAGTTACTAAGACTTTTTTTCTGGAAATCTGTAAACACATTTAGCTTCTGTAACCCTTTTTTTGGCAAAGGGCTCCTGAATTTCAATAAATGCATTGTGAATAACTTCCTCTTTTTTTTTTTTTTTTTTTTTTTGCCTGTCACTAACTAGCTTCATTGATATTGATGTCCTCACTTTCCTAACAGGGAAAGAATAACCAATTGACCCATCCTAGTGTTAACACACGCAGCTTTTCTCTGTAGTTTAAAGAGCAGAACAGGCTTCTTCATAGCAGGGGTCTAACTTGACAGCTCTTTTCAGGAGCTCAGAACTTTTATTCTGTCAGGAAGGAAGCCTGAAATCACATTTACTAGTCGATTAATGACCATCAACTTCACACTGGCATGATGAGATAACCCTTTAAAAAGGGTCACCCATTCAACATTGTTACCTCAGTGTTTGGGGCTGGTTGTATTTCAGCATAATTGATGGTTTGTCGCTTTAACAGTTATTGGAATATGTAAGGTAATTCATGTATTTAATTATTCTTCATTATGATGGTTATTAAGGTGCACTCTAAATGAGAGTAATTATACACTTTAATTATATAATAAAGGAATTTAAAAACAAATAACACCAGGTTGTAGCATGGACTCACCTTTGAAAGGCACATCAAGGCCATGTATTTTAGAAAGGGGTTACTGTGGGGAGATCTGAAGGAGGGCAATATATGAAAACAAGCGGTCACTTAAACATTTTGATTCTATTTTACATAATACATCTATAAACTATTTTTTGAATACCTCTACAGATTTTTAAGTGCTTCAGAGTTCTTGATGCATCTCTCAGAAACATAAGGGGGAGATGTTCTTTGCTCTTGCTTTACAGAAAAGCCAAATACTAGATCCCCTACGAGATCTATGCATGTGAAACGAGATCCTCAAGCACGTAGCCAGGTGAGGTGGGAGCCCAAACGGTTGCTGAATGAGCCTGCCCAAACATCACACATCAGTTCAGCCATAAGGACACCAGTTGCCTCTTGAAGTCATTAACTTTCCAAAATATATTGTAATAACTCCTATATCAACCCAAAATGAATCAACAGTTGTAGTATGAGACACTGTCAGAAGAGTTATCCCTCGATAAGTCTACGTTTAGTACAAGTTTGTTTGGAAAAGCAGACTTTTCAGGGTGACTCTTATGTGAAGAGACAACGCTGTCATGGAGGATTTGAGTGGCAGCATTGAAGAAGTGGAAGACAGGAAACAATGAAAGAAGCTTCCTGATTGAGAGATGAAGGACTTTCAAATTAATCATCTTCTGTTGCTGACATTGAACTGGCCAGGCTTTCCTGACTTCCGAGTGCAAAGGGGGTAGGGCAGGAGAGTCTTTTCACCACCCTACGTTTTTCACAACTATAAGAGACTATAATAAAGCAAGTAGAATAGAACTTATACAAAGGACATCAGTTATCGTGTTAAGGTCATCTCAAGAAAAGATTAGAGTTTCACACAAAATGGACTGTAACATACATTACGGGTCTGGATCACTTCACTGAGGCTTTAGCTGCCTTGAGAACTCTACATGACAGATTCCCATCTGCTGCTCTGCTGTTCAGAGGAGAAGCAGGAAGAGGCACAGTCTGAAGAATGTAAGGACCCAATGAGACTGAACAGAATAAATTAGTCCCTACCATAAAGCTACTGAAGTCCATAGTGAGTCAGGGACTAAACTAACCAAAAACTTAGTTTCCATTCTTCATTTTAAAAGAATTAGCACATTAAATCCTAGATGCAGAGAAAGCATGTATTGCAAGTTAAGCTCAGATAAAACTGGATGTTAGTAACTAAACAACTGTCATAACTGTTGACATAACTGCCATGAAGGTTGTTTTGTAAGCAGAGCTTGAACTCACAATCTAGGAAGAGACCAGGCCATCTAACAATCTTAGAATCGCCATACAGTGAAAGACAAGAGCACCTATTGGGCAGTATTGCTGTACACTGCAAAAATAAACCTACACAGAGGCCACTGCTAGTGTAGCAGTAAGGCACAGAGATCTATACTATGGAGCTAGCAAGCTACCCAAACACTAAATTAATTATAATCCAGTTCTTCCCTCCATTATATTTTGAACATATGACTGTTAAGCATTTTTATGTAACCTTTTGGCTACATAGTTTAATGAAATGAAATTACTGTAAAATAAGCTGTTTTGGCAGTGTCTTTCATCAACTCATATTCATCTGTGATTGGGAATCTGCATTAATACATGCTAATATATTTCATCACCAATTAACATCAGTTCTTTGTAGGAAAAAAGCGCCGATCACTTCCTGTCTATTTTGCTAGTTGTCTTTTCAGTGGATTTGCAGTGGATATAATGTGTCTTCCACCAATGCACTGAGTAATCACAAGTTACAACCATACCAGTAACAAAATACATAAAATCAACATGAACACGTTAATATTGTGAGAGTTCAAACCAGCTCCCAAGTCTATTATTCTACTCTCATCAAACTGATCAAAGTAGTTTTGGAAACAAGATGTTATATTTAACATATACACAAAAGATGTATATTATCTATATTTATAGAATATAGATGCTATATTTTCTTCAAATTCAATGTTCACCACATGTAAATATTTCATAATTTCCTAGAAATTTAGAATTAAGATCTTCAACAAAGTATTTCTGTGCATTACAAAGGGATTATACCACTCACAAGAGAACATGTTTTTCCCCATGGCTTCTATATGTTAAATGCCATTTTGGACTATAGTTAATTTGTGCAAAGTTTCTCTTGCTTCTCCATGAGAGGCTGTGTGTGAATGCAGAGACAAGTCCTCTGCAAGAACTGGTTGCTGGGCAGAAGACAAGCACTAACCAAACTACCTTGGGATGTGCACTCTTTGCTATCCTGTTGGGAGGAAAGTTCATTTTCCAAGGCTGAGGATTTGTGTTTCCACTCCTTTCTACCATGCCCATGTGAGCATAGCTGTGCTTTAAGATGAAATGCTTCAAACAGAACTTCATGTCATTTCCTGCTCAAGGGTAAAGGACCAGCAAAACCTTCCAGCGTGAGTCAAGGCTGGTTTTACAAATGCAGTTAAAAAAAAAGAGAGTCAGTCCTCTCCGACAAGCACGTGAGCTGTTTGTACCAGACAAATTAGAGGTACAAAGTCATGTGTTTAATTATGACTGAAAGCAATTGAGAGGTACAAATGTACTAGAAGAGCTTTCTAAATTAAAGGGAATATAAGGAAGAGTAAAAGAAAAAAAAAAAAGACCTTTGTAAAATGACAGAGGAGAGATGATAAAAAAAATAGCAATTGGGAAGGTAGAAAAGGGGAGAAAGGCAGGCAAGGGGCTAGAAAGTAGTAGTCTGGAAGTTTTTCATAGATAATTTGTTTTGGAGAACAGAAAAGCCCTGCTGCCATGCCTTCTTGGATTATGTCCAGTGTTACTGATGAACCTGTGAATATAAAAGCCCCGCCTTCTCTTTTCTTCTTTTTTCTCTATTAGTACAAAAGACGACAGCAATCACGTCAGGAAAGATTTTTTAGGTTTAATTGAGCCGTGGCTGTATCCTTTCCTGTGTTTTCTATCATGTCAATTTTCCAAGTGGCCATCAAGTTTTTGTCAGCTGAAGCAACCCAAGTATGCAAGGCTGACATTTAGAATAGCTCCAGGATGTGCCTTCCTCCTGGCAGCACTATAAAGAGGGGCTTTAAGCATGCTTAAGTTGACTTTAAATCAAGATGTCAGCTTTGAAATCACGCTGTCTTTGGCAGTCTTGTCAATAATCCTGAATTTGGCTTAAGCCCTATACACCTTTATGCATTAACCAGGAGCCACATTTATTAGCAGCCACATTTCTGTAATACACATCATAATCTTTTGTTCTTCACTCACAAGTTTTGATCAATTTTTCTCTTATACAAGCAAAGCACAAGTACTTTAAATCTTTTATGGGAGGTAGAGAGGGAAAAACAGGAAGAGCAAGAGAATAGCAAAAAATGAAAGACTGAAATTCTTGCATGTGTGTATGTTTATCTATATTCATGTATCTACCTTTTATTCTGCAGGTGAAGCAAATGCAGAGCAGCTGCCTCTCACCAAACATCAATAACCTTGGAGACTAAGGAGCTCCCAACTTGCAAAGGCAAAACACTTGCCAGTGCCCACAACAGGGGCCGAAAGGAAAAGGAGTCGTAACGTTTTCTGTAATGGTAATGGCTAGAGAGACAGATAAGAGAAAGGAACAGGGTTGTCCCCAGACAGAGCACTGGAACAGGCTGCTGCCCAGAGAGGTTGGGAGTCTCCTTTGGAGAGGTTCAAAATCCACCTGGACACAATGTTGTGCCAGTGCTCTAGGTGTTCCTGCTTGTGCAGGGAGGTTGGACTAAATCTCTAGAGCTCCCTTCCAATCTCAGCCGTTCTGTGAGTGGACTAGTTGATTTCCAGATGTCCCTTCCAACCTCAGCCCTTCTGTGATTTTTCTCTTTTGCCCGTCCAGAGCCAATGCATTACAGAACTCCCACAGCAGGTTAAGATGACACAAGTTTTAGGGACAAGTCCAACACGAAATTCAGATTTAGCTTCTTAGACCACAGCTATTCCAAAAAGTTCTGACCATACAGCATTGGGGAGTCCTGGTTCAGCCCATGGAAAGATATAGGAGCATTTTTCAAACCAGGTTGCAGAGTTACTTCAAAAGTCTAAAAAGAGGATATGGGCTCCATAGTTTTGCATTTAGCACCAGGAAAAAAAAATTCTCAGATGAGATAAAATGCCATTACTTCATTAGAGTCAATGGAACCAGGGCAGTTCAACCTGAACACCCAAACTGCACTTATGGCTTGTGTATATGGGACCATTATTTCAGATTAAAGTACAATAAGAAGGCACAGCACAGTAGCTCTGGCAGAATATCTCCCACGTGAATAAAGCAGAAGTGTTTACAGGGGAGCTCTTCTAGAATAGTCATCCCTGAATACATTTTGCTATAATAGCTATTCCAGTAAATTACATGGTGCAGACAAGTTCCTAAAGCAAATTAGTCCCTGTGAACAGGATAGGAATATTATTCCCTTATTGCATTGATAAAACTAATAGAAAATAATTAAAAATACTTTTATTTTTTATTTTCTATAGATTAGTTCCCCTGCTAGCTATTTACAAAATACATAAAATATTAGATATTGTTATGGACTCTGTAAAAGCATTTTTAGGACATGAAAAACAACCCAGAAAGCGGTAAGACGCAAATTTAACAAAATTAAGCCTTAGTATAGGCAGGATTTAGTCAAAAATAAAGAAACCTCATCTTATCCAGTGCTGAAAGGAAAAGAAACATTAGCCTCATTAGCTCATTTCAGGTTAGGATGTAGAAGCACAGCAAAGCCAATAGAAGTAGGTGGATTATAATATATTGAGAAAACTTTTCAGTAGGAAACTTAGCCTAGCTCTGACAGAAGAGGTTCATCAGTTGCACAGAAATGTTAGATGATTCCTTCAGTCACTGCATTTAGTGAATTCCGATTAATGTCATTTTTCTCATCACAACTATTTATGGCAGCTTATTCCAAAATGACCTCTTTCTCAACGTTCTGCAGGAGGTTTGCTTAATAATTATGACAGTTTCAGCCCTGAAATAATAGTGGTTTGGGTCTCATGCTTTATTAATAGGAAAATGTATTTGAAATAAATGTGTCCAACATCCTAACATGACAAAACACCACAGAGGCAAAGGAATGAAAAATTAAGCCATCTACTCTGTGAAGTACAAGTCAGCAAATTAGCTTGAACTTCCACACACTCCCTTCCACACACTCCTGTGCATCCAAAAGAGGGGGGTTAATTTATCCCAGTTTTGTTGGTTGGCTGCAAAGAAAGGAAAGGAACGAAAGGAAAAAAAATTAAAAATGCATTAAAAAACACACACAGTTTATAGAGAACCTGTCTAATTTGCTGTTGGGAGACTGGCAAATAAAGTAATGATCCTTATGGAGATTCTTATGTACAGAAGCAGTCTCAAGGCAGAGATTTACATCTGAGGGTAGAACCAAACAGGAGGAGTGACTGTCTTTTTGCTTTGCTTACTGGTATTGTGTCATTTATGCAATGACTACTGGATATCAAAGTTAAGTTAACTCTGGGTGAATCTAGAGCAGATGAGTCTTCAGGGAGGCACAAACACAGTTGCAACAAGCAATGTTTTACCTACCAACAGCTGTAAAGGAAATTCTTATGCAACAAGTGCTGTCCAGGACACTCTTCCCTGTAGTACAATAAAATTTGACAGAAGAGGGTAGTTTGGGCCAAGGAAGGGAGTGTGTTCTCCTAGCATCCATCTATCATAAGACATCTGTGATGCTGCATTTACTATAAAAGGAAAGTCAACCTTCACTAAAATGGCTCTATTTTCTTCATTTAAAGACAAATATCACTCTTTAACTACTATTTTTTTTTTTTTTTTTTTTTTTTTTTGTGGTGGCTAGACAGATCATTTAACACCCCACTGAGCAATAAAACATCAAATTGAAACTCAGACATGTACTTCAATGGCAGTGAATTAGAGAGCTAACTTGAATCTTTCTTTATACAATAAAATCTATTCCGTCTTTCCCTATCCTGCATGGTCCCCAAAGGAGGAATTCCCCAAAGGAGAAGTTATTCGGTTGGAGAGAGGGTAAAATATTTTGTATTTTAGATCCTTTGCAGTATGGTAATCAATCAGGGAGACTATCTGCTGCCTTCCACCACTCCTACATTTCTCAAATGCAATGAAACATCATTCTTAGATTTCAACTTCATTGATCTTGGACAAACAAATGAAATCGTATGAACATATGGCTATAACTGACAGGCTTACTCTTCTGTCCTTGTATCCAAATCACTACTCTTTCCTTTTTTTTTCCATCCTCTTACACATTTTTCCTGAACATATCTTCTCCTCTGGATGTTGGAAGAGATGCCTTTTGCCCACTGACCTGTGAGTCAGATGATCCCAATCATTTGGGATCTTAGCAGCCAGATCATACATACAATCCCTTTTCTTGAAATTTTCAAGACCCATTTTGGGTGTGAATCAGCCCTCTGACAGCGTTCCTGACAGAAGTCCCCCCTTGGTTTAGCTGATGTCCCATCTGCATGCAAGCGAGGGCAGGAGGTTGGGTTCTTTTGCTAATCACAAGGCATCATGTGAGCTGATGGGTCTCTTTCAAGTAATAACAGCACATTCTCTTGCCAACCCCTTTAGCCATACTTCTATCAATCTTTGGAAAAAAAAAATCTGGTGTGTTTCTAAGCTATATCTTCTATAGTAGAGGGAAAAAAATCATGCCTGGAGAGCATAAGACTGTGTTTTAATTTCCACAATACAGTATTGACCCTGCAAAGCTTCTGCATTCTGTTGCAATATTGGCCAAGTTAGGTACATTGACCCAGTGTTTCATTTGAATCATGTGAACAGACCTTTTGTAATCTCTTGCTTGTGTTTGAGCCCTGCTAAGTATCTTCAGTTTATTGTTATGTTATTACTTACTGTAAATCAAGTGATCTGAGATCCTGTGCTTAAGGTAATGTTTCTTTTCAAGATAGCTATTATCTCTGATCACAGTTGGTGAAAACTGAACAGCGTACCTCATCCAAAATAACATAACAGATGTAAGTGCTTTAGCAAGACATAATTCTCCATATTCTTGCTGTATACCTCCCTGCTACTACACCTCCCCTTTTAAATTAAAACATGTCTTCCTAAAAATGTCGAATTAAGTGATGCAAGAAGCATACTTTCATGTAAGAGCAAAATTTTGTACTTTATATTCAAGTATACTTTAAAAATGCACTCGATTTTGCACAAAATAGATTTACTAAAAGCATCCAATTTCATTAGTTTAGATCCCTTTGACTGGTAATCAAATGTAGCAGCACTGCTGGTTACTAAAGAATATTTATATGACCCTCTAAAATACAGAAAATTTCAAGATCAAGCTGTCATTCAATCTTATGATCATACAGATGGGACAAAAATATCAGTGCTCTCCACTTAAAGATACAACGGCAAATGAGAACAGCATAAAGGATTCCTCTGTCACAGAGCTTAGTACAAGCAATATCACTGATTGGGAAAAGCGGGCAGATGACAAAGATGAAGATGAAATACAGCACGGCAGTCCCATCAGCACCACGCCAGCAGTTTGTTAGGGCATGGTCCTGTTAACTGCTCCTGGTGGAAGGTCCTGCATCCCCCCATGGCCCCTCATGGCAGCGTTTGCTCGGGTCAAACCATGAGGAAGGATGCAGAGCATCCCTCTCGTCACCACAGGATTGTACAACATGAATGAATCCGTCCCGCTCTTCCCCTCTCCTGTGTTTATAATAAGCCAGAAATATCTGAATGGAAAGCCTTGCTAGCACGAGATTAAACTGCCCAGCGCAGAACTGGATGGTTAGGAGAGAAACACATTGATGCTTCAAGGGAGAGACAGCTCAAGTAGGTCAATTCAGTGAAGCTAATTCATTCAGAACCAGAAGACAGAGCAGCAACCACTGCCAGGGGAGGAAGGAACAGTTAGAGTACGCTTACAAGAGAAGCCTAGCTACAATACCATGTTTTTGGAGGCTATCACTGCCCCAGAAGATTGATGTTGGGAAGGTCAGGAGCAGGGCAGAGGCACGACCAGTTTTAGCTAAAGGTGGAGAAAGCTAGGATGGAACAGAGAGCTTGAAATGTCTCACAAACCTGGTCACCCGCAGGGACAGGGAACACTGACAATGAGGCAGTTGGCTTAAAGCATCAAACAACAGGACTGGTCTTTTTTATACTTTCACTATGCAAAATAAATAAATAAATAAATAAATAAAGCCAGGGCTGGAGGCAGAAACACCCAATTCAGTTCCACTGTAACGGTGTAAAGAGACACGGGCTCTAAGAGCTGTGGGAGAAGGAGATGATCCTTCCCCTCCAGCACGCAATGTTTTCTAAAACAAATCATGAATAAAAGCCTCTCCTGCTTTCTGCAAGATTAGGTTCTGTAAATCTCAAGAAACTGATGCTAATTGCAGCTGAGGATCCAGTCTTACACTATAAATAAAAACAAATTCCTTGCTCAAATCCCAACCCAGAATCCTTGTTCAATTGAGCCTCTGTGGGCTGTTGCCTATCTGCAACCATCTGAAAGCTAGCTGGAGAAAGCACCTTGGTTGTATCCAGTGTGGCTCTCAAAATGAACACAGAAGTTGGAAGCTCTTTGCACCACCACATACACAGCCTGCGCTGGAAAGAAAACTTCCTAAACAAAACTTGAATGCATTCAAATTCTTTGTGATAATAAACATTCAAAAGTAAGATACGGTTATCTGGATTTTCAGATTTACAGCAGCAAATTTCTACTGATGTATGAAATGAGAAATGCCTGCCTTATACACAGGGAGAATTACAAATATATTGCTATTCAGTCAGTGCTGCATCACACACACAGTTCAGCTCACAGAAATGTAGACACTTTCTGGGCACTGTGTACCTGCCAGGGGAAAACTTTAAAACTTAAAGTTGGAAAACTTTAAAAATAAATAGGACAGCAAGAGGGGCTTCTTCAAATACATCAGCAGCAAAAGGAATGCTAGGAAAAATCCAGGCCCACTGCTGAATGGGTGGGTGCCCTGGTGACAAGCGACACAGGGAAGGCAGCATTTTCGAATGCCTTCTTCCTTCAACCTTTTCTCTGCTACAGCCCTCAGCAATCCTCAGCCCTGGGAACAAGTCTGGAGAAAGGAGGAATTTCCCTTGGTCAAGGAAGACTGGGTTAGACACCATTCAGACAAACATGACACCCCAACAAATCCAGGGGCCCCAATGGGATGCACCCATAAGTGCTGGGGTAGCTGGCAGTGTTACTGCTGCTAAGCAGATATCACCCCCATCACCTTTGAAAGGTCATGGAGAACAGGAGGGGGGCTTTTCATGGGACCTGTTAGCTAATTCCCAGCCAGGAATTTTAGCTATTTGTAATGAAAACTTGAAACGCTTAGGTCTATCCGTTCTGCATGGGAGTTAAAAAAATCTCTAGCAACATCTTACTAAAAAGAACAACAACAAAAAACCTTACAAGCAAGGTACAAGGAATTGAGCATATGTGTCTTGCAAACAGATATAGTCGTGTGTCACTCTGCCACCCACAAAGGATCTGATTCTCCATTTCTTGTGCGCTGTAGTCCATTATACCAGCACCAAAGTGGATGAAGAAAAAGCAACAACAAACCCCCTAACACTCTGCTTTCCTTCTGCTTGCACTTGTCACTAACTGTTAGCCCACAGCTCAGACTATCACTTGTATTCAGGCTACTTGGTCTTGCTTTCCCCGCACTGCTCTACTCTGCCTGTCCCAGGAAAACATTTGCTTTTCAGGTTTATTCCATTCCTTTTGTTTTCCTTACTTACAATTCTCTATTGGAGCAGTGGGCCTCCATACTTCCCCTCCAAAAATTCAGATTTAGTAACATTCCCAGTGCCTTTAAATGCAACTTATACCCTCAAGTGCTTTGCTTTAAAAATAAAGGACTCTGGTCCTGTGCATGATTTGACACCATTCCCCTTAACACAAGAAGGGACTAAGGTCATGCCTATGCTGACAAAAAGCGAGCAGGCTAATCGTAGGTTCAGGGAACCTGATGCAGAAGAGCAGAGGCACTTGAGCCAGATCAGGTCTGGAGGTTGTAGCTGCAGCCCCCGGTGCTCTGCTCAACCAGCAAGCCCTAATTTTGAGTGAAGTTTTATCAGTGCAGGCAGAGCATAACACATAAATGCAACCACACTGGTTGTAGCCTTCAAGTGCTGTGTGGTGACTTGGGATAATTAGCAAGTTCTCCCTGCAAAGCTTATGAGGTAAAACTTCCACGTGTGACTTGGAGGTCTGGTTGCCCTCATGAAGTGGGTCTTTACTCGGCTCTGCCCACCAGGCAGGGTGAACTGTGCTGCATGCAGCAGAGTTATCTGCTCCAAGCCCTTTCCAAGCAGAATCTTTTTTCAGGTGGAAATCCCACAAGGGCAGGCATCGATGCTTTGAATTATACAACTAGTTTCTGCTTTCCACAGTGAGGGGTCAGCTCCCTGCCAGCAAGCTCATTTGTAACGCTGCGCTTGTGAACTCCCGATAAAAGGCTCTGATGGAACCGTGCTTGACTGCGCAGCGGCAGTAAAACTGCATGGCCTCCTTTTCATTACAACAGCCTTCCAGAAAACCCTCGGCCTCAGACTGAGGTTTCGGGGTGTGAGTGGGCATGAACATGCAGGTGAAATACATCATGAAACCTGCACTGCGTTTAAGTGTTATCAGCCTGAAGAAAAATATCTTTACAGTCAGTCAGCCTCACCTCAAAAGTCAGTCTACAGACAAGCATCTCGGGGGGAACATGAAGCCCTGCGTATTTATTTCTTTCCACTTTTTCAATGTCTTCATTGATTCTGACCAAAGAGGTCAAGAATATCAAAAGAACAGTATAAGAAAAGATAAAAAATATCAAACTGTTGTCTTATTCCAGGGGCTTGCCTTAAACACATGACAGATGTTATCACAAATAATTAGGCTGATACTTGCTCCGAGTTACAATTGCCTTTTTATAATTTCTAGTCTTGTGGGAGACTGTTTAACAGGGTGACATATACCACAAATCTGCCTCCAGGGCACACAAGATTGTTTACATTCAGGTGCCAATGCCACCCCAGAAGCAATCAAACTGTACATAAAGACTGATTTGGCTTTGGCTAAGAGATCTCTAAATATAAGAACTGTCAAATTTTCAAATGAACCAGTGAGGAAGTGGGAAATTAAAGGGTAAATGATTGTTTTTGGAATGCTCCTCTTAAGACGGACTGCATGGCCCTCGAGCCACCCTTCAGGACTAGCTACCACAGCACAGCAAGCGCAGCCTCGGTACCACTGGGGCTGCCTCAGCACCAGCATCACCAGAAGCGCCTGGAGGAGACCTCAGCACAAGGACACGGGGCTGCCAGGGAGGCAGCTTGGCAATACAGCCCACTGACCTTACAGCCAACCTGAAGGCTGCTTTTTCATAATAATAGAGATTTACTGGGAGCGATTGCAAACAAAATCGAGCCCTGGCAGCAATGCAAGAGAGGTGGAAAGTCCTGGTCATAGCCAGGGGTCACAACCTGGCCAGGGACAGCCAGGTTCAGGCTGTTGGGCACTAGAGCTTGGCCATGGCTGCAGTCGAGAGCCCATTCAATGTATGCATTTGCACTTAGTGATGGTGAAAGTACAGCTCAAGCTGTAGCTTGCTATTCCTGCAAAAGCTAGGTTTAATAATTATATATACATATATATATATAAATATATGTATAAGCCAGCTTACCCTTCCTTCCAGACATCCTTTTTATTTCTAGACCAGACAGTCTGCCTGGCTCTCCTCAGCAGCCAAGTAATTTGCAGGCAGATCACTGTCCCCTGAGTGCAGGAAAGTGTTACAATTGCACACAATAAAAAAAAGCTAAGCAATACAGTGGGAAGACATTTATAATATATACACATTGCTTCAGGAAACATGTTGTAGGGCAGAGAAGGGATAAGGACTGAGGCCCTAGGGAGAAGGTCTCCCTATTTCTTCTGTTGTCAGCACACCTCCTCACAAAGATGCTGGGAAACTGCAGGTTCCAGCTACGCTGCATCCCACACTGCACCATCGGTCCAAGTGCTTATCTGGTCTGCAGGGCAATATCCCAGGAAGATGCTGTCTCCAAGTCATGCAGCCTTACAGAAGAGTTCATCACATCTTCAAAACTTCCTTAACATCCCTGGCACTCGCAAATCCTTTTATGCAGGACAAATCGACAGCAAGGTCCATACAGTCAGTCACGTATCCATCAAAGGACACAAAGCAACTTGGTGCAGGAGAAATGGCATCTCAGCAAACACAATAGATCTTCCCTATGACTGCCCAGATCCTGTCCCAAGCCCACAGCAGCTCCTCTCCACTGAACCCTGGCCACCCACGGGTGGGATCTGCACTGCCTTCCTGGCACAGGATGGATGCCCACCTAACCCAGGGAGATGACACCACAGCAAAGCACAGCCAGCTTTCACATCCAACCACACGCAGCACACAACAGCCTAGTCCGTGTCAGTCACTAAGATACATAAATGATTATGACCACCAGCTGCCATGAGATGTCCTAAAGATCATTCGCTTACGTGTGCTCCTATGCCTTCATTTACACCTATCACATTTTTGAAAGAGCAGAGGGTATGGAAGACTCCAGTGGGAAACTCTAGCATTCACTCAGGATATGCAGATTTCCTGCAGAAGCTGCAGGTACAGGACAAAGCCTGAAAAGCCCCAGGTCCTGGACCTGTGAACGTGCAGAGGGAAACTCAAGCAACTCCTATTTAATCTGAACAAGCATTACGAGAGAGGAGCCGCACATCCTCACAGGCAGCACCACCCGCAGTATAATCAGTGCATGTTACGTTGCCTGTATCTGATATTTCCCTTTGCACAACTTGGCCTGTACATCTTCACCTGTTTGGGCTATGAGACTTTTCCCTGCTGGGCATCTACCTCATATCGAATTCTGGAGAGTTCCTACAACCATATAGCTGTTTCGATAAGGAAAAGGCCTGTTTTGCCATCCACATTAGGTTCTTTCAAGGTGACACATTCAGAAGTTCTACTGTCTGCTTATTTTTTGAATTATTTGGAATGGTGCTAAAGTTTTCCTATTTCTAGGAAAAACTGCCAAAATTTTGACAGTTTCCAAACCTAGAAAAGTCCCAGTTTACACATATTCACTAAAGGTTTATCTGAGCTTGGCAGCTGAATAATTTGCAGATTCCATCTGGACCGAGCATCTCCAGTCCAGAACCGCAAAGGTTGAATGGAGCTTCTGCCGAAATCTCTCCCACCAGCTGTTCAGGGTCATTTGTAACACTGGCAGAGTTCCTGTGGGCATTCAAAATGCAGCCTTTTGCTTAAAAGGGAAAAGTATTTGATCTAAAAAAGTGGCAGTAGGAACACCACTGCACACTGTCATGCCTCCAGCAATGGCTTTAGAGCTGTGGAGAAGAACAAGCAAGTTTATGCCTAGCAGGAATTAGAGCTATTTATTAATACACCAAAAGCCAATGGTAAAAATAGGAATCTATTATTAAGTTGCAAAACATTATCTTATAAGACTTTTGATATAATCCGTATTAAAGCCTACAAGGATTATCTTAACCAACTGAGTCAAATAACTAAGCTATCCAAATAAGGGGTGAAGTTCTTCTGACTAGCACATAAATGATGGACACTCCTGCATCAGTATGAGACATCTGGACTCCCACAACAATCAAAGATGTGAAACAGATACTGCTAGGACAGAGCTCATCTCACCTGGAGGCAGACATGGTAAGCAGAGCAGATAAACACCTGTTTTCACAAATTGCAGAGAGTTGTAGGTTGATGTATCTTATAATATACACATCTGAAGCTATGGAGATGAATTTTGCCAGAGCAGCCAAAAGAAATGGAGAGATTAACAGAAGTTCAAAGATAAGTGGGTTAGGAAAGCTCATTCACTTGCAATCAAAAGAACAAACACGGAAGCAAGTTTCTTCAAGACTAACTCTGTTCCTGCCCTCCATTCCTTTGGCTTCCTCAACTCAAATCTTCCTCAAAAACTTCTCCCAGGAGATCCAGCTATACTGTTTAGTAAAAACTGAGAAGGTCTAGGCTACATGTATTTTTTAGAGTACACTAGCACCTAGCTAGCAAAGAGCTTGCTCAGGGCTCTGTAAACATCTAGAACCCACACAGCATGCTTGGAAGCTCAGAAAGACATAAGCTTTGTAACTTAAGCTGCAGTCAATCAAGGATTATTTTAAATACTGCTCTAATTACTTTTGAAGTTTATTTTTACCTTAAAAAAAAGGTATATGCATGTCTGACAGTGATTTACTCCATTCTGCATGACCAGCATAGTTTCGGCCAGGTGTTTATCGAAGCATGGCTGTGAAGGCTCAAAGGCCACCAGATGTGACCATAGTGGGGATGTATAGCATGATGTACAGCTGCTTTCCACTGTACAACTCCAAGCGTAACCTCCAACCGGCAGTGCCATAGGAATAGGAGTCTTCACCTTCAGGTACATCCCCATCATCCTTCAGCATAAAGTTACCTTAATATATAAAGCCAGACTGCATTCTGTCTATTGATCAAAATTGGTGCAGGATACATTTCATGTAGTTTAAACATGAAGTGCGTAAGCTACCCCAGAAGTGAACCCCGTGTGCTAAGCTCTTCCAGAAGCTTTTTACTGCCTCTGCAAGGCTCAGCTGAATGCCCCTCTCAACTCTCCTTGAACAAGAGAAGCGGATAGTAAATCCTGAAGTCTTATCTTCTTTGGGAAGGTGCAATAGAACTACAGAACCCTCAGATCTCCAGGAATGCACCTGAGGTTTCTGTTCTACCTCTAGTATTTGCCAGGTTACTTGATGCACAGCTACTCACCTATCCACACAGGGACTGAGTCTGCTAACATAGTGAGGACCATACATGACATCTCAAAACACTGGGAAAACTCATTAAAACACACACATTAAAATATCTGGGAAATTCCAACTTCATTAACTGACCTCCTCATTCTAGAAGACAACGTATTTAGTGACCCAGCTAGTTGCATAAGAAATTCAAACAAATCTCTACGTGTCCACCAATCATTCTGCCTTTCTGGCTCATCCTATCTACTACCAAGCCTTCTGAAATACACTGAGATACACTGTCAATATATCTCTTCTATCTCCCAGCACAGCCATGTTTAAATTGGTCATTTAAAGGGGCCATCTAAATTTTATTTTTAATATTCTCCCAACCTACAATATATTCTCCTAGAATAAGAATTTGCCTATACATTTCCAAGATTTATTTTTGTTTGAGCCTACCGTAAGATTTTATTATGAGAACAATATTTACACAACAGCTCTTAGTGGAGGTTAATGCAATGATTCTGGATTAATAGCTCATGATGAGTCGATTTAGCTGGAGACAGTGAACTATCACTATGGTCTCTGCATTAAAATCCAACTGTATTGGTAACCAGAGCTAGAAGTCTTATGTTCTCTGTGATACCACTGTGGAAAACAGCACCACACATGAAAGCAGGGGAGTATTGGACACAGCATCGAATATCTTATTAGCAGGAAAGAAAGATGCACTGAGAACAAATAAGTTTATCAAAAGAATAAATAGACAGGAGATAAGAGAGAACTGGATATACATCTGCAAAATACCTGCTGGCAAAGCTTATTTACTGTTGATACTCTAAAAAGTAACCTGAGAAATGAGAAATAGGAACTTCTAAATTCTAATCCTTGCTCTCGCTCTGACCCCGAGTAAGATTTACAATCTGTCTGTACTTTGATTACTATTATCTTTTAGAGATTGAGAAAGGAAAGATCCCTACTCACTAGGATATCAAGAAAATATAAACATTTTAAGGTTTAATTTTAGAGCTGTGGACTGACAGGATATCATTTTTATTTTCCCTATCCCACTCAGTTATATGACTAGTTTTTTTAAATCATAGTATAGAATTAAATATGAGGTATTATCTGAATCCTAAAGTTTCCAAGGTTCATGCAATATTATTTATTAAGCCACTCGAAAACAATCTATTTAGTTTGAAAATCTATATTTTTTATCCCACTTTTATTGCTGCAGTGGAGCTGAAATGCAGATTAACAATTATAACCTTTCCCAATGGATATATTCAAACTCAATTCTCATTACTGTGACTATAAATCAACAAATAGTGTTTTAAGTGGCACAATAGTAGAGATACTTATGTATCTCACAGACCTGATTAGATCAGACATGCATAAAAGCCCTAGAGGAATATTCTTTAGAAAAAAAAGCAACTTCAGACATACCATATCAATTCACCCATTTATGTTTGTACTATGACAAGTCCAGCACCAGCAAAACAGACATAGCAAGAATTCAGTATATTCAACAAGTGACTCAATTTGTTTGAGTCACTGGGTCCCTTCATGCCCTGCAATGAGGCTTTAAATGTTAACTTTTTATGGAATAAAAAAAAAATCAGGATTTTTAAGCTGACCTTATCAGCTAAAACAGCATGTCTAACTGCAATAGACCTCTAAGTGAAAAAAACCTTTTTCAGCCAACCGCTACCAGATGATATCAGACATGAGAGTACCCATTGGCCAAAGATCACATCAGATGTATAGACTCTCCAAAAGTCAGCATCTGAGGTGGAATGAGATTCATTAAGTTTAAAGTGGAGTTTGAGGCAGCATAAAAAAAACTACAGAATGGATCACCCCAGTACCAGTTGATTTAGAACATACCTATTCACATTATTCCCACTGCAATGGCCCTCAGACAACAGACGAAGTAAGCAAATTGGGAAAGGATTTGGGTGAGATGGCACAGGATTCAGGACAACTTGGATGTTTCACAAATGGGAGATGACAAGAACAGAATTGAGAAACCAAGGTCTGCTGGAGGATGACTGCTGCATGAGAGCTAGTATAAGACCAGAGGGCTACTTCATTCTTGCAGAAGATCAGATATGAGGCCAAGAGAAGTTATACATTGGGACTTGATAGTTGAGGGGAGAGTTGAAGGCTGCAGAGTATTAATCATTGCAGTTTCAAGACTGGAGGTGAAATAAGGGCATGGGACCATGCTGAAACTCCAGAGGTCCTCAGAAAGGCTTGTGCTTCTGTAAGAATCTCCTTCCAAAGATCTTCTATTCATCTGACCTTTTAATCTAAAACAAATTTTTCGGTACATCTTGTAGAGGTTACTTTTAGAGACAACCCCAGAGGATTGAATTCAATGGGCTTTGTTCTCATTCACCAGGAACCCCAGTTTAAGTGTGAAAAGTAACTGGGACAGCCTATGCTCAGCCTATGTAACTTCTCCAGCCGATGCTCTTCTATACTGACTGTATATACATTTTTTTTAAAAAAAGAGCTAAATTGACTTTTTTAAAAAAAATTTCCTTAGTAAGATATACTATTGGATTCAAATATTGACAAATCTCCCTCTGTCCACTTTGCAGGGAAGGAGGTGGAAGCCTTCTCCAACTGTACTTACAAACAAGCCATATCACTGTTAATATATTTGGGTTCTTAATAGTCTTTCAGAAGGTTTTTATAGCACCATAAATTTTATCTTTGCCCTTAGATCATAAATGGACAGATCTCTTCAGCCACTGATCAAATTCAGCCAGATTCACCATTTTATTTGTAGATGCAACATATATTTTAAACATGTTCATTAAGTGTTTTGCATCATTTGGGTTTTCCACACTATTAATTCAGGATGTTTGATCTTTTTAGTGACTCTTTTATTTATATGGATTTATTCCTCTAATTGTTTAATTTACTGGAGGTTTCCTATAACAAAAGAGATTCTCTCTGAATTTAACTGAAAAGAAACAAACTGAAGTCTTCATTATAACCCTAGTTCCTCTGAATCTTTCTCTTCTCCTGGGAGAGAGATTCATGATCTCATCTGAGCCAACAACCGCCCTGCATGCCAGTGCATGCAGCAGCTCTCTCTCATGGGCTGCTAAATACAGCCCACTCCTGTTTTCTGTCCCTCCCCATGAATGAATTATAATATACCACTGGCCACACATAATTTCTTTGCTGCCCTGTTCTTTACATCATGAGAGCTGGTCTTCAGGCAGTAAGAGTGAAATCTGGCACGGGCACCGATTCATCCTTTGCATTACGCAGGCTGTCACCTGTCTTTTAAGCTCCTAGGAATAAACAAAGCATTTGGCTTTTTATCATTGCTGTCACTTATCTTCTATCATTTGCACATTAAGATTTCATCTGTTACATGGCTTTCTATTCCGAGTTACTCTTGATATGAAGTAGATGGATATTTCCTCCCTTGGTTCCTCTCCATAGTTTTCTGCTGTGTTTCCTATTGTGTTTCACAGGCACCCAAAATCAGGAAGCAGCTGGGGACAAGTCTCGAATCCAGCATCACAGTTAGAATTTACTTTTCATATTACTCTTTAGTTGTTTAAGCAAGTTGCCCTAAAGCCCACCTCAGGTATCACTCAAGTACTGCAAGGATCACAGTTTGCATCGGGATACTGTAGGCATTCAACAAGTAAAACCGTTCATTGATTTCAACCAATTAGTTGGTTACTGAATAGTGGAGATTTCACTGCAGACTCCATTTTAAAAAATTATTTAAAAATTAAAAGAACGGTACAAATGGCTTCAGTCTTCAGAATGCCAGATTAATTTGACCAGTGCCCACATGAGCTGGATATACGCTGTGGTAAATTAAATCAAGCACAGGTTTTGTTACACTTGTCCCAGTTTGTTATATTGTCCATCTGGGGACAATACATTATGTTTATCCATTTGGGGCATTCGCCATCTGTGACGGATACGTTCCTTTCCCAGCTCATCCTGGCCTGTACCTTACATGCAGCCCTGTTTTGTTGCTGACCACCAGCGACCGATCTAATTCTGGCAGGCGCCATCGTCCTGATTTCTGTTCTCACTGAGACTTAACAAAAACAGTCCTCAAGGCTGCATCGTAAACAGGGAGATAAGGCCGACACACTAACCTAAGTCTTTGAAGTTAAAAATATGACTACAAGCCAATCATCTTATTCCATAAATACTCGGACAGCCTGAGAGCCCCTTGGAGCTCTCCTGACACGGCTGCGGCCTGCACACCAGGATCTCCCCTTGGGCAGGGACGCCTCTCAAGGTTACTCCCCGAGGTTCCTCGAGAGATCTTCCTTTCCACAGCAGATTTGTGGTAAGTGAATATAGCGCGCTTTCTTGCTTGCTTGCTTTCTTCCTTGCTTGCTCTCTCTCTCTCTCTCTTTCTTTAACTTTACTTTGTAACATAAGCACCCTCAGTCATAAACCGTTGACCAGGTCTGGGACTAGGAYTGGATYCAGCCGCACCCAGACTCCTCTCAGAAGGAGCCTGGAAAGCAAGGGGGTCCAATCTGAACCTCGTGACCCAACGGGAGATAATTGTGTATTATCTTGAGCCTCCATGCAGTGAATAATAAGTGACCTTGCCATAGAATCTCGTGAAATCATTGTCCACATTAATGAATCCTGTTATTATTTCTTTCATACAAGTGAAGTGCATTTGTCACTCAACCCCGCCACCACTCGTTCCGTGACACCATCCCACTGAGATCAGTGGTGCATCTCTCTTCAAAGAGCAGAATCTGAGTAAATTCACTGGAACTCAGGACCTCTGAATAACATTTGTGTAGCACAGATATCCTGGGATATTTTTTCTAAACAAGTCCAGTTTGGCTAGTGTTTCAAACAGGCAGCATCTGACTATCTAGCACAGAGTTGCACATGAGTTCTAGCTATAGGGGGAAAAAAAGGCAACTTTTCAGTTGTATCTACAAAGAATTCCCAGCGTGTATGAAGTCTATTCCCTAAGCAATTACTGAAATACCTGAGAAGGATATTTTATTCTTTTCCTGTATAGGACATGTTACAAATAGATGTTTTTTTCTATTTGTTGCCCGCATTTATTAGTCTTCCTCGGTTTATTAGACAGTAAACCCAGTAGATTAAGGATCACTGTCTGTTAACATTGCTGTATTGCCTAATGTAACATCAGCCTTGAGTGAAGTTCTTAGCTATATAATCATTTTGAATTATTAACTGCCATGGCAAATATCTCAGGAGGAAGATATTTACTGAAATGAGAAAAGGTTGACAAAAAAGTTTTCATTTTAGCAAAATGCAAATCATTATCTGACATGTATATTTATGGCCTTTCATCTATTTTTAAAATATGGAGCGCACCTATGAACTGCACATAGCTATAATACACAAGTCTGCTGCGTTAGGACTGTATCTATCACTTACCATAGTGGTTTTAACTTTAGATCATGCTTTTCTTCTCATTGAAGTTAGTGCTTAATTCAACCCAGTACATAAAATGGAGTAAAGTTTTCTTTAGATTTTAAGAATCTAAGAAACTTGTGTTCTCTCTCTCTACTCTTTTCACCCATTCTTTGTTCTCTTGTGAACAAAGGCTGGAACACTGTTTGTATTCCTAGGTGTACTCGTACATCATAGATGACAAAGCCACTTGAACTTATGTTGTGCTGCAGTTTGTGATTTCAAGCAATAAACAAGTCATTTAACTTCTCCCCCCCCCCCGCCCCACACCTCTCCAAAGCAATTTATAAACAGTAAGCATGCAACTATGGCCCTATACAGCTACAACGGTCCTTTATGTTTTATATGCATAGATACATGAAGGAAGCTGTTTTGGCCAGTCATAGTATAACTTCCATTTGAACAGAACATTACTGACCATCTAATTCAGCGGCTATTCTCCTATTTTAAAACAACAGTAGTAGCAAAGTACCTGAAGGGAACATGGTCCCAACATTCCTGGAGAACAGCACAAAATTTGGCTTGTTATAGCCTTGGGCAGGCACTACTGCTTGGAGAGTCAACTCATATCCAGTTAACCTTCCTTAAGAAGGTAACCCATGGCAGACCCTTCTACAGGTTGGCCATCCAACTATCAACTCCAAGCCCCAGATTACTAAAAGGCCAACAACAAAGCAAAACACAGCGATAAAACACCCTTCATGAACAGCATCACTGATCCTGAGAGGTTTCGGACACAGGGGAAACCTACGCTGGAAGGAAAAGCAGGGGAGATTGAAGAGCTATAACAAAAATGAAAAAATAGGCAGGAAATGCACTGAGGGGAGCAGGGAGAGAATGAATTAAAGACCCACACAGCACAATGATGAATGACCAGAATATGTATCCTGATAAGCTTGACCCTGTATCATTGTAACTCAAGATAGTTTCCATATCACAATTGAACTGTTAGGAGGAAGGCAAGAAAAAAAATTAATTGACTTTTGTGAAAGTGGCCAATTTTAGCAGACTGCAATTGTTTCTGGGATGTAAATCTAGTTGTCTCTGCAGATAACACAGAAAACAATTACTCATGCAGAGAACATTTTTAAACACCTATCTTGGCATGATAGGCCCTCAAGAATAGTTTATTGAATTGATTCTCAGTGGTGAGAGGAGCTAATTATTTCCATCAGGTATCTATAGGATAATAAACCAACTCTTTACTTAGTAATAAGCTTTAGAAATTGAAGCAGGCATTAAAATTGCATGTTTCATTCAGTTTCATTCCAGGACCTTGATAGAAAGATTATTCTGACATCAGAGTTATTAGAGCAAAACTGGCCTATTTATAACCGTTGTGTAAAGATATTTGGAGGCTGACTTCCACTTAAGGAAAGCTTGCCTTGGCTTCTACAAAACAGGTAGACATATACACAACAGAAAGTCTACCACGTGCTTCCTAGGTCAGCTCCTCTATGAGACCATTAAAGTGAAGGACAGCTGTGCAGGACCCACACAAGAGCCAGAGTTCAGCTCTCAAAAGCTGCTCAAGAAATTTCATCACACCAGTGGGATGTGTAGTATATAACAAACAGAAATCTTTCTTGTTCAACACTTACCTTAAGGCTTTAAGGATTCTGCCAGCATATGCAGGTTTGATATGAGACATCCTCTTCAGATATCCCATTTATCACATGATCACACATGGAGATATCTTTTCCAAATGCTTATGTTGTAGCTTTACTAGTGGCAAGGGGGAAGGATGAGAACACAAAAAAAAACCCCACAACCATACACAGGTAAAGCACCAAAACGACAGGCAGACAGTCAGGCTTCATGCCTTAGAGCCTGACAGCAATGCAGGTAACACTTGAAGTCTCTGCAGCAGCTACCACCACTGCTGGTGCTATATGACAATCACATCACCATTCCCCATCAGGAGCTCTAGAGTGGCCCGGGATTTGTACAAAGCAATAAGGAATCAGAAGCATTGACCATTTCTTCATAACTCTGGGAAAGCTAACTACAGCTAGATTTGCGGATAAGAACTTTTGACCATTTCTGCAGTTCTTAATCAAAAACATAATATAACTGCTTCACCTCAGCCTCCTCAGGTTCCTTTAGTTACCTTTCCAGAATACTTACTAGTTTTGCCCCCATAAAACTGTGGGAAAATTCAACAGTTTCTAGCAATGTAGATGGTTAGGAGTGGATTACCCAGATTTACATTCTCTTAGACACAACAGTGGCTTTTAGGGTCATCCACAGAGCTTAACCATTCACAAAGGAGCTGTTGAGCCACTTCACTGAGGAAAACAACAGCTCATACCATAGCCAAACAACATTAGAGATGGGCAAATGTAGCATAAGAAATAACTTGTTCCTTTTCACAGCAAAAATCTGGGCCGTGGAGCTCCTAGTCTGAGGTTTTCTGTACATGGGAATCCCTTGTCAAAAAACAAAGTTATGAAAGCATCTGAAAAAAAAATAGATTAAATAAGGAGACAGAGTTGCTTCAGATTCTTTGACTGATGCAAAAACCTTGGACCTACAAATGCACCTTCTTTTTCCAGCACCAACTTCTTGCATGAGTAAGAGCAAGTTGTAGGGGAAGGTGGGAACATAGGAGGAAACACCTGAAAATAGTTAAGAGATCTCTACCAACCAATCCAATCAGAGGCAAGAAAAGGAGTCCTGGGAAGAAGTTTCTGCTCACCTTCCTAGAAAGTGTTTCCACTGGTCTTTATGTTCCTATGTAAGGCAATTATCAAAATAATTCCTAGATAATTTTACAGAATTTAATCTAGGAAATATTCTTTAAAGTCACTCGTAATTTTAGATTCCATTGCCTTGCTGAACCCAGGTCTCAGTGAGCTTACAAATTTCAAATCCAATTTAAATAAAGATTAAGATTTTGAAGATTCTGTGAAATGCACCTAGCACTCTTAGTGTGCCTTTTCAATATTCAGAATGTTTATTCATCATCAGAAAGAGATAGGACACAATGATTAAGAGAGCTTTATTTATATGGGGTAAGAGGAGTTGTTGTTGGAAGCATATGTTTAAGCGACTGCACATTCTTGCAGGTCTAGTATAGCTCATTGTTTATCTTGGTTTTAAATGAGGGAAGTTTTCCCATTAGATGTCCAAATTTGGAGTTATGGTGGCAGAGCAGAAGATGAGGTTTAATAAAGATCACATTTCAGTGTAATTAGAGAGATGGAGAGCAAAGGAAAAAATACGCTACTAAAAAAACTATCCCCTAATATGCATCTAGTCATGCATATAAACATGCTTTTAATTTGTAACACGATAGCATTTTATCAGCTGTTTCATCAGTTGTGAAATTTAATAAGAGCTATGTAGCTTTAGGCAGAATCTGTTTTGTTTTGCCTAGATTACTGAGCCAAACACAATGCATAGAATTTCAAATCAATGTGGTGTTCATGTGCTAACATTTTCTACGGTTCATATACTATAATTTTCTCTGGTTAATGAGTACTTTTGTATGGACTTTTCTCACAGAATGGTTGAGGTTGGAAGAGACCTCTAGAGATCATCTAGTCCAACCCTCTGCTCCAGCAGGGATACCCAGAGCACAGAGTGGCATCCAGGCGGGTTTGGAAGATCTCCAGAGAAGGAGCCTCCACAGCCTCCTGGGCAGCCTGTTCCAGGGCTCTGTCACCCTCACAGAGAAGAAGTTCTTCCTCACAGGCAGATGGAACTGCCTGTGTTTGAACTTATATACATTGCCCCTTGTCCTATCACTGGCCACCACCGTGAAGAGTTTGGCTCCTTCCTCCCTACAGGATCACTGTGCAGTTTTAATCACTGTATGGTTATTACAGTCTAATATTAAATATTTTTGTAGCAATTATGTACACCGTATTGTTTTCAAACAGCCCAAAAAATGCTTGCTACGTTTTACTATCTTTCCTCACACTTCAGTAGGTATATGAAAACTGATGCAGCTTTCCTCCTGTAAAATACCTCATGTCACCTTTTATCAGCATTTGCACGATGCTTCTCGTGTGGCTCAGGTGTCACAGAAGGACAGTGAACATTATCAAACTGCTGTCACCTTGTATGAACTCGTCCTTTGGTGTCTCATCACCAGTTAGGAAAGGGGTGCAAAAGCACATATGTTCTTGATTCAATAAAAGCAACAAACTTAAAATTAAGTGAAGTTTTTGGTTTTTGGTTTGGTTTTCACATGATTGTTCATTTCCTCTTACTGGCTAGGATCTGTCAGGATCCTACCCAGAAGCCACTGAAGTTACTTGTAGTCCAATGGGCCAGTGAGAAAGCAGCTTCACAGCCAATTTTATGAAAACAGACGGCTGAATAGACCAGAACCATTACAAGTGGCTTTACAATAAAAACAAAAACAATAAGAAAGAATCTTAACCAAGATTCTACACCTAACCAGCTTTCTTCTGTTTCACACACCCACTTTAGTATCACCAAGCCATTCAGACACTCAAAACCTGTGATATGCTAGAGGTTTGTCAGAGATCCTCCTATGCTTCTCTTTCTCAAGGAAACTGAGGACCAAGAAATCTTCTGTTGCACCAGAAGATCATTCTGCCATAGGTTATCAGGCATCCACAGGGCAGTGTCTTCAGAGAGCTGTGGAAGCATCTGAGCTTCACAGGTGAGCAACACTATTACGCATTCACACAACTTTCAACTCCATTTCAGAAATGTATCCTGACATTTTACAATCTCTATTCTACAAGAAATGATAAAAATCAAAACTTATTTTTCACTTGCAATTTTAAGACATTCCTCTGTATAAGTCATTATTCAGTAGAATGTGGCAAACAGAAGAGCAGGTACGAACAGATCCAGTTTCTAGAGCTGATGTTGCAGACTAATGAGTATCTGCACATAATTGGCAAGTCTTTCTCATCTCTTACGCAAGATACAGCTGAAAAGGGCTATTCTTGGTTAGACATTAGTTAGAGGAGAAACTTGCCTGGAAACCTAAACAGCTCTAGAAATAGATGCTGGTAAAGCAGTGTTTTTAACTGATCAGTATAAAAATAGTAGCCCAGCTATAGTATAGTAAATATAGTTAGTAAATATAGTAAAGAGCACAAAGCTAGCTGGGAACCATGAAATTGCAGTCCAGCATAATAACTGCCAGAGAGGTCAGCGAACAACTCCCACATTGTCACATTGTTAGCTCTGACTCCATAACCTATTTTAAAACATCATCTGAACACATTGCACCAGTAATATTGCTGTTAAAACCACAGAGAGCAAGTTTATTGCCAGGGGAATGGGGTGGGGAAAAGGAACTGAGAAGACAACATAAGGCTGATTGGAGCCCCACTGTACTTGTGGATTAACTCCAGTGACTTCCGAGTAATTGCACAAGGTTGCTAAAATTAGAATCTTGCCCACAGCACCAAGTAAATTAGAAATGCAGAGACACAGATGAAAAGAGAGCTGGGAACCATGAGCAGCAAAACACTGTCCCCATGAAGCCTGATCACCTCTGCTGTGCCGCTGCCAAGGAAAAGGAATTGGGAGAAAGTGCTCCACTCTCCAGGAACCTGTGAGGGAGGGTGCAGGAGTTACCTTTTGGAAAAAAAAAAAAAAAAAAAAAAAAAACCACTGGGTAGTGGAGAGAGTGGAGAGCTCAGGAAAAACGTTCAAAACGGAGGCAGCGAGTTTGCCTGCCGGGCAGGGTTTTGCAGGATCTCATCGTTCTATTTATAACACCACATGCCATGTTACATTACATCACACCACGGGAGATGCACACCACATGTGCAACAAAATGCATTAGAAACACTGTAGGTTCTCACCAGAATAATGCCCACAGTTTGCAGGAGCAGCTCAGAGCAACGTTATCCAGGAAGAGTATAAAATTCCTCGGCAACCTATGGCGCGTTCTCCACATCCTGCCACTTCAGCACTTGAAAATCCACAGCACCACCAAGGAGTCCCAAGCTCTCATTTCCTCCATTAGTATTGTTTACAGTTTATGTTCAGCATCTTTCCTGCATTTAGTAGCACTTTAGTGTCTTATAACTAATCCAGAACTGGTTTGGGCATCTTATTTCAATGCAGCTGAAAAGTATAGGGCAAGGAGATGAAGACATGGTTGAGGAGATGGGGTGAAAATGCCATGTCTTCGTAAGTGGAGGAACCCAAGATTGCAATAGGTCTATCCCTCTGCTGCATCCAAGCAGAAATATGTGCCAACTCCTTTGAGGCTAAGTCCACGTAAATACGGATAGCCTATCACAACTGTCATTTATGCCCTTAACCAAAAAGCTAATAATAATAATAATCATTTAGTAAAAATAAATATTTCAAAGTGATTAGTTTGTTTGGAGGTGATAAATGAAATCCATAATAAATGAGTATTATCAAGTTATTTTAAGAAAAAAAGAAAATAGTATGCAAGCTTGCAATTAACTGAAGATTTCCGCCCAAACACGCACACACAGAGTGGGACTGCAAGAGTAGAACTGCTGAGGGTTGCCCCAAAATTCCAAATGCTTAACTTTGTACCCCTGCTAGTATTTCCTTACTGCAGGATTTGGGGGGGATTTTTTTTTCTTTTTATAGTAGCATGTCAGAAATCTTCCTGGAATGGGTCTCCAATTCACTTAGAGGTGGATAAAAAGAGGATTTTTTTTTTCATGAAATTAACAAATGGGACAATAAGGTTACTAATAGTGTGGCAGATAGGAAGAATTTTAAAAACAAAAAGCAAAGAAGCCAAGAGTTCTATGAGGAAAACAAAATTTGAGATGCTCTGGAGAAAAAAGCATCAGTGTTTCACTTTGACGGATTCTGAACATGCGGCATTATCTGTATTTACCTTGGTCAGTCAAGTAGCCAACCGTCAGATTCCGTTTTCATCGCATATTTAGTTAGCTGTTTGAGAAGGCTGTGGTTTAGTCAGGGTTTGTTCATTCCAAGCATAAAAGGATCTCATCTCTCCACTTCAGAGAACAGGATTACATATGCTGGGCAATTTGTGGTGCTTCAAAGACACATCAGTATCTTTACTGCAGTAGTTCAGTCTCCAAATTTCTGAGTTGCAGTCCTAGATAATTTTTGCTATGAATCTGTATTACAGAAAAATAAATAGTGCCTCAGATTGCAGAGCAAATGCAAGTTTGTATTTTTCACTTAAATCAACTAAAGCTTATTCTGCATGATGCACTAACACATATCTAAAGACAATAAATGGTGTTCCCACAACAAGAGAGACACAATCATAACAGCTTTCGTTAGGGAATGCCCTGGCTCACTGCCCATCGCCTGGACATTTCCACCACATTCCCCACAAGAAGAATTCACTGAGGTAGAAGGCCCTCAAGGAAGTGAGGATCTATTGCTTGGTAAAGCAACGGGGAATTTCCACAATAATGGAAATTCAGAGAAATGTATCAGGTCAAGACTGATAATCTCTTTATCATTTTCTCTAATTTCTTTAGTATTTTAGAAGGTGGCAAGAGAAATCCAGGAGGACACTTAAAGCTAGTCCTTAGGGCTATATGTCCCTTTTTCTTTATACACCAAATGCTACAGACACCTGGTACCACAGCAAATCTCATGCAGGAGTCCAAACTACAACTTGTGCCAGCACCCACATCAGCATGCAAACCTGAACTGAAATTTATTTTAGAAAAAGCATCAAACCTGTAGCTTCCAGACACACATGAAGGAGATGGCATTGCTGTCGGCAGCATTTGCAGATCTGGAGCCTGTGCTGTGTCAATATGGATTGATGGACATGGATGGACGTGAGCAGAATTCAATACTTCCTTCCCCGCTCCCAATTTCCAGTGTCAGAGGTACATGTTTTGCACTGTACAAGCATACCAGACAGAGCACGGGTCAGAAGGAAGAGCTGTGCCCAGCCAGACTTCCCATCCCTCCAGCTCTCACTGCACTCTGACTCCTCTTCGCCCGAGTAGGGGTGAAACAGGGTCCTGCAGACAGTGCTGAGCATCCCCGACCTCCTTCCTACAGACTGACCCACTGTCACCGTAACTCACTGCTAAAGTTTGTGACCAGCTGCTGACACTAATGGTATCCAAAGTCTATTGCTCTGCCTGCAGACCTAAGTTGCCTGAATGACAGCAAAATGGACAGTTCATCTATAAGGTATTGGGTGTCCTTTCATTCAAGGAAAATGTGTGTGAAAAAAAATATATATTTTTAACCTTTCTTACAACAACACTGAACATGCAACTTTTAGGTTAGGTCTCACAGGGTGTGAATCCACACATCACAGCAGCTTTCTGCAGTTTCCTACCCCAATTTTCTTTTAGGGTGCAACTCTGGCAAGTGGCAGGCACTGCTATGGTCTAAAGTAACAGCTTACCTCAACCACACATGGGCAAGCTATTTCAGGCATATTACTACAGTTGGAAATGCTTCTGCACTTCATACTTCACTCATTTAGACAGAATTGCTTCTGAAGCATAATAAAATGGCATACCTAAAATACATATTCTGAGTCTCCCAAGCTCCCTTTCTTTTCTCATCTGCTCTCTGCCAGGCACCTGGGGCATTCCTCCTACATTCTCTCTCCTCCCTCTGGCGCTTTCAGGGGAGTTAAACAGGAATTTTTCTTTAGGCCCTAATCATCAAATTCACACTCAACTCTGGTACCTCTGATAGTTGGTACTGCTTCTTTCATCCCCATCCTTCACATACTGACTGGAAAGCTGGCAAATATATGCATAGATGCATAGTGCATCTTTCCAAACAGAGGAGAAAAATAACAGGCACAGTCTCTAGAAGAGTTCACTGACACAAGTCACAAGCCAGACTGAAGAACTGCAAGGTCCCTTGTGCAAGGACTCTTGGAAGGCATCCGCCTGCTAGGAAAGTCTGCAGAAGAACATACACATTTGCATTCAGGTCTGTTCCATATGACAGGAGACTAACAAAACCCTTGCTGAAGTCAGTTTTGCCTGAGCTCTAATCCCCAAATCTGAGGGGCAATATTAAAGCCCTAGAATTTGACAGGGAACAGAAGTTTCCAGGATGCTTAAATCATCAGTGGAAGTCTTAGAGTTGTGCTGACTGTGTCATATTTTATTAACAGAGATCATTGAATTACTATTATTTTGATGGAAATCCAGCTTCCTAATGTTTTATACATGTGAAGATTCGCATTTGTATCAGGCGGCTATAAGTGACAGGGCGTCACTTCTTTGGAGATCTTCCAAACCTGCCTAGATGTCACCTTATGCCCCATGCTCTAGGTGTCCCTGGTTGAGCAGGGGGGCTGGACTAGATGATTTCTAGAGGATCCTTTGAACCTCAACCATTTTGTGAATCTGTCACAAACATGGAAGAGTGAAAGGATCAGTCCAAGTTTCACATATTTCCACAGTATCCTAAAACAGATTAAGAACAGTTCTTGTTCAACAGACTGTGCTTAGCTACTTCCATCAACTACAAATTAAAGTGAACCTTTATGTTATTTTTATTAACATGGAAAATTTTAATGGAACCAACTGTTTGGGGAGAAGTATTGAGACATGTGGAATTTTAAGTTTTTCCAGCTATCAGACGTATCTGGAGAAAAACTACACTGAATTGTCACGTAGTTCTCTTGTGCTACTCAGTGAATAAGGTACGACAAGGTAAGAGAATGGGTTATCTGAGTTGCTGTGAGGCAACGGTCACAGCTCTGTCCAAGGCAGTAATTTTTCCAGCCGCTCCTACACACATAACTCTCACTTTCAAAACAGTTTCTTTTTAACAACCTTCTGATAACCGTGGCTTCTTCTCACGTATGATACGGTCAGCGTAGAGCAAGCCTTGGCCATGCAGCAGGAACACCATCCCTGTGAAGAGCGAGCTAATGGAGAGCTTCTCCAGGCACGCAGCGGGATATTCTGCCTCCGGTCAGAGCGGAATGCGGCCAGAGACAAAAAGGCAGTGAACTGTAGGGAGCAGTGACTAACAGCAAGCTGAAGTCGAGCTAGAATGTATTTCGCATGACTAAGTACCACTTCAATAGGAAAAACAAACCTTTATACAGAACCACCAAAAAAATGTTGGTCTCTGGTATAATACAAGTGCTATTACAGAATATGAGGGCTCCAGTGTGACAATGGAAAGGAACATGGGCCCTGTTTTGGGGTCCAGCAGAGTTACCACTACTTGACAAGCTCCTATCTATCAGCAAGCTTGCCTGCAGTTTGCCACACACAAGATACATACATATGCCTATTTTTACACACACATATATAAAATCACACATCCATAAAGCTTGAACTTTTTAATTGAAGCTGATACTTCTTAATTCCTGCTTGCAAGAGGCAGTAAATGTGCACATGCTTGGCTACCGAGCTTCACCTGACAGATGGCAGCCTTACACAGCAGCAATTCAACTGACATCTGAGCCAGTGTTAGGGGAAGCGAGTTACACTGACAGATCACAGGTCATGTAGAAACATCCATAGGCAAAGAATCAAACAAGTTCCTTACATCTTAAATCATTATTCTATGTGGTCTCAGCTTTTCTCATTTTAAAGGCACCTTTTAAACAATTATCACACTGTTATCTTTTATTTTATTACTCCAGTGTTGCATACTTTACTGAACCAGTGTTTCCAAGATTGTTCTTCTGGGCAGCAGCTGCTGTTTTCCTAGCCAACAGTAGAGCTTAGGGTCTCTTAAAAGCTTAAGTGCTTATTGATATGTTAAGTTATAGCAGCCTAGTATTTTTCAGTAGTCCTTCATGATCTAAATATTCCATAAGCTTGTTATCTATCAAAATACACTATCACAATTACATTAGATCATTCTCCAAATTCTCCATACATCAAGACCATTTCATTACTTTCAGATCATTTAATTTCAGTGTATTTGCTTTAGATTTAATACTGCTCTAAATATAAATACTAGATGAACACTTGTCCACTACTACAGACTGTATTTAAGACTCAAAACCTCCTTTCTATGACAAAATCCTGATCCACCATGACACCACAGCAAGTCCTGTTCAGAAGGTCACTTCAGTCAGTCATCAATCAAGCAGATATTTTACTATGAGACTGCACAGGTTTCACATAGGTTTGACTTTTAATTAGACTATGAAGGGCCTTAGTAGCATAGTGGTTATGACTACAAATTTTTTGTTCGGTGATCAGACCTTAACAAATGCATAAGGCAAAATTCCCAGACCCCAAAGGAAAGCGAGATTAGAAAAAGTGCTTTGAAGAGCTCGGCAAGGAAAACTCAAAAGCACCTTGAAGTAATTTTGTCTGTCAGAGAACTGACTATAGGGTGAATAATAGCCATACTGTATTTAGGTATTATTTGCTGAATATAACTCTAGGGCTCTATTTAAGGCATTCAGACAGAAAGTGAGTGCTGACAGTAAGGAGTAATAACTCAAATGGGCCATCTGGCCACCAGTGCAACAGATACTACACGTAGCATTGCAAAACCTGAAAACATTTCATTATAGGACAGACACCTCAGCCATCGCCCAGACTAAGAATTTGCTTCAAACTCTACTTAAGCAAGCCTGCCCACATGCACAGAGGCTGTCCTGGCCAGCAGCTGCCCTCATTCAAGTCCCTTTCTATGCTACTGAGGCTAATGAGGAGGTCAAAGAAAACATAATCCTTTTGAGGACATCCTCAAAACCATGTCCTTTACGGAATCCACTGTTTTGAGTGCCTTTCCACTATAATGACAGTTATGTAAAAGCACAGGGCATACGTGCCCTGCTACACTGAAACTTAAATACAGATTTTCTCTTCACTTCTTTCCATCTCTGATGTCTAGCAAGAAAATGTCAATCTCCAGTGCAAGTCCTGCAGAACTAACATTCGCCACAAAATGCCTTCTAGACTATACAAAGCACTAGACAGAGCATGCACTTAGGTTTAGAGGTCAATTGGGTTGGTGTTGGCTTTGCCTTTTGAGGATGCTGCAAGAGAAAAAGTTGTTTCCACTTTTTTTTTTTTTTTTTTAAATAGGGGGAGTGGAAGGGGAAATGATAAAAGCCCAATGTTTTCTGTTGGGTCACACAATAAGGCATTGAGCACTATGCATGGGCACACACAGAACAGTAAAAGGAGCCTGGAGAAGTCCTAGTACCAAATTGCCAAGTAAGGAGATGAAGACAAACTCCTTTTGGTTCAGCACCAAATCAGTTTACACCAACAGGTGCTTTTTATTTCCTCTCTTGTGCCTAACAAACACACCAGATCACTGCTCCTGGCCTCACTGTACTGCCGATAGGCTCTTTGAGAAGACAGGACTTGTGTTTTAATGGCTCCTCCTGTGTCCTTTCAGACTGGGAGTAGAGGAGATGAACAAGGTGCTTCTAGTAGGATCCAGGGAGGACTGTGGAGCTTGTCTCCCCACCAGAAGCACGGCAAGGAATAGCAGCAGAATATTACACAGAATTTATACATTAGCATTCACTTTCCACTTCAGGAATCAGTGTAAACCTCACTGTTTACTGATAAAAGCATGGGCTGGAATTAGAGGGTCACTAACCTGCACTGTTTCCAGACTCCTGCAAGTCAATGGCTAAACTGACACCTTGCAAATTATTTTTAGCCAATGGGAAAAGTGTTCTAAATACCTTTGAGATATCATGTGCTGAAGTTCCCAGAATTCTTGCTCATAGTTTCTTTTATCTATCATCACTGTTGTTCCTCTACATGGTTCAATCTCCCTGGACGCTCTTCATATTCCATATTTAAACTCCAAGCTTTCATTCCTCTATCAATTTTTATTTTATTTCAGATTTACACCTCTTCCTGTCCAATTCTGATATGTGATGCATTAGCTTGGTTGGAAACTTCTGCAAGTTCTCCAAGATCACAGAATGCTTAAAAAAAAAAAACCATCTCCCACACTATTCATGCCAGTAAATTTAATGCCTCAAGTATTGCAATAACATAATTTTAAATAGACTGCTTAAATATTAATCATAGCATTCACTATTTTCTGATTCTGCCTCTATTGTTTGACTTCTCATACCCACAGATGTTCTCTCCCTGTCTACATTTCAATATCCTCTGGACATTATCCCTCCACAGGATGACTAATGCATTATGAGATTCATGTATTTTAAACTCCACTGTGTTCCAAAAGAACAGTTTCCTTATTCTTTATTTTTCTCTAAAATATCTGACCTGTCTTTATATCTTCCTCAGAGTTAGGAATCTATTTATTTTAAAATACTGTAATAACCTTAAGTGATCGAACTAATTTTATCTTTTCTCCTTGGGCTTGCTCTTCCTCTGGCTGCTCAGGCACGTAAAAAGAAAAGTAAACCGGTCCCTTGGCAATCCCTCCTTACAGGCAAGGAACTCCAGTGAAGGACATCAAAATATAAACATAGGTAGTAATACTGGACAACAGCTTTGAAAATTGAGATACACAAATGAATGTAGCTGAACTGGGGCAAGCTTTGTAAGGCAGGAGTAAACTACTTCCTCTTATCCCCACTACTGTCATGATCAACCTCATGAGCCTGGATGTACCCAGACACTTCTCTCAGGTCTACTTAAGGGTCTCACTATTTGAGAAACCCTGCAGTAGGGAAAAAAGAGGTAAGTCATCCATATATGTAAAGCTGGAGCATGCAAGTCAAAGCCATTGGGGATCAACCATGAAAAATGCTACTGTAAGAACAGTAACATGAATTTATTACCGTTAACAGGCTCTTACAACACTTGCACAAATACACACCTGAGTCACATTTCTGGACTTTCATGTCTATTGGTATTTGTATGTTGCCAGTCTCCCTTTAAAAAGTTCAGTCATTAAAAAAAAAAAAAATCTAAGACCAAGAACTTGAAAATTAGGGCACGCTAAATAAGTATTTGTTTCTGCACTGCACAAACTGGGTACTCAGATCTAGTGCACAACAAAGAACCCAAAAGAAAAATCATAGTATGCAATTATACAATAGAAGAATATATGATAATGCTGAGTTGTAAAGAGAGCAGAATTACAGCCCCATTAGGGCCTGATAAACATGTCTTCCCCAGCTCACTGCCCTGTTACCTCCTCACTTTGTTCATTCACTTTGTGATTCACAGTGTGGATTAGTTTAAGGCAGCCACCATGCAGTTCAGCATTAGCTAAATATTTAAATGAGAAAGCCTGAGCGAGGTAGCTCTTTCACCTTCCTCCCTACATCTGCATCAGAGGCACATTTTTCCAGCCAGGCATCAGTCTCAAGTTTGCAAGAGAAGCTTCATCTGGAAGACTGCTTTCCAAAAAAAATCTTATGTGCTGTTAGCAAGTGCCCTTTGGCTGATGCATTGATTCTTAGGTATCAGCATACACAGTTCACCCTGGCCTCCTGTAAGAGGGAAGATTTCACCCAAGCATGTAACATTTGGCCTTGCCTTGACTTTGATCCCCAGAACAAAAGATTCTACTGTTTGTCTCACTGGATGCATAATATCCCCAAAACCAATACCCAGCAACAACAAAACACAACACAAGAAAAACTGGCTTGATTGCTACTTGGAAAAGCATTCTCTTTGAGTACTAAGAAGTGATCTTCACGTAGCTACCAGGGCATGGTGGAATTGAAGGCTGCCCCCTTCACTTTCTTAACTGTACAATGGGACATCATAAGAGCAATGGAGATGAACGGAGCAGAGTATCATCGTTGCTCCACTGCTTACATTGCAGTCTGATGCCTGGGAACAAAAAACAAGAATACAAGCCTACAGCAAGAATATCCTTTTCCAAATGCAGCCTCCTAACTTTTTATACGGCCATGAGAAAGCACAAGAATGACTATTTTATAAACAAATCATGTAAAGAAATTCTGTCTGCATTTTTCTGAAGAGAAAGGAAGAGAATAACTGCACTAGATTTGGGTCAAGGTGATTGACATCTGTATTTTCCTCAAAGCAATTTTTATTACTTCAGCACACAGCTTTTGTAATAGCCAACAGAGGGGAAGCAAAAGGCACCAGGAAAGTTTCAGCTCTAAAATCAATTCACAATTGGTAGCCTGATGGAAGGCATAAGGGCTCTTAGTATCATTTATAGAGTACGCTAATGGATGGAAGGAAAAAAACATACAGATTAAAAAGAAAAAAATCAAAGATAGAAAGGGACATTAAAAAGTTCCGGCCACAAGCAATCTGCTTCGGTTTTACTTTCAGTCAGCAATTATCTAACACCTTATCTCATTTATATGGTAATAACTTGTCTCATGTCAACTCAACAAGCGGAGATGCAAGCTACTCAGAGCCAGCTCCTTGAATGTTCTGGCTGGCTGCAACCTGCCGTATGTGGGCGGAAGGACCTCGCTGGGTTGTAGCTGTACTCAGAGCACCAATTAGACTTGCCAATGAGCCAGACCTAGCAAACTGTGAGGTGCATAATAACTCATGAAATCTATTGTGGAAATGGAGTTAGTTTTAACTCTTTCTAGTTGTGCGCACACTCAACATGAAAGCATCTTTGGATATGTATTTGTCCAGGGAAGATGTTTGCCACAGGAGAGAAAACTGTTTCTGAAGGAGGAATGGGAAATTCAGGCAAGATTTAGAAATTTATTCCAGGATGGTTTCTATAGCTGCAAAAATGTATTTTCTCCGAAATTACAATCATAGACAGACAAAGTGAGCAGATGAGCCAAAACAGATCTGGACTTAATGAGGGAGATATGTTCTAGTGTTTGGTATTTCTCTCTGGAATGGCATAGCTCATTCCCTTCTCAAGGCAGGGGAGATGCACTGTGACCTGTGGGGTTCCAATCAACACTAAAGTTCTAGGACATAAAGATTTGAAGTATCCCAGGTTGCAAACTCCAAGACAGAATAAACATCCAAAACAGAAGTCCTTTGTACAGACAGAAAACCCCACATCAGTGTTCTTGTTGAAAGTTCAGCTATTTTAATGAGCTGTCTTTCAAACTGATTAAGGGAGGGCTTCACATCTGAAGTATAGTGTCCAGTTCTGGTCTCCCCAGTACAAGAGGATGTGGAGTTGCTGGAGAGAGTCCAGCGCAGGGCTACCAGGATGATCAGAGGCCTGGAACATCTGCCCAATGAGCAAAGGCTGAGAGAGCTGGGTCTGTTCAGCCTGGAGAAGAGGAGGCTGAGGGGGGACGTGATCAGTGTCTATAAATACCTCAGGGAACGCAGTGGGGAGGAGGGGGCCGGCCTCTTTTCAGTGGTGGCCAGTGATAAGACTAGAGGAAACGGCCACAAGCTGAGGCACCAAAAGTTCCACAGGAACTTGAGAAAACACTTTTTGACAGTGAGGGTGACAGAGCTCTGGAACAGTTTGCCCAGGGAGGTTGTGGAGTCTCCTTCTCTGGAGATCTTCAAAACCTGCCTGGATGCTGCCCTGTGCCACGTGCTCTAGTTGACCCTGCACGTGCAGGAGGTTGGACTAGATGATCTCTGAGGTCACTTCCAACCTTAAGCATTCTGTGATTCTATGACCAATAAGAGCTAATAGGTTGTGGACATACAGGAATGCTGTGTTTCAACCTTTAATTTAATATCACAATCAGCAAGATATGGTGCACCATACGCAGGAGAATTCTGATCTCTGCTCATCTGGTAGTGTTTTAATGACCAGTTGTACAGTACCTACTGCTACCACCAACACTTGCCAAATGGAGGAGGGTATGTTCTAAAGGGAGCTAAGAGCAGCTGTTTAATACAGGAGCTTTTGGCAGTCAGACTACAGTAACACAGGTACTGGGTACTCTTCCCACCATCTCAACAATAATAAAGAGCACCCATTTCCACCCTAGCATAGTTAAGATGCCTGTCTTCAGTTACAATGTCTAACTCTCTGAAATGCTGGATCAAAGACCAGCATATTGGAACAGAAAGAATTCAATATCAGGGCAAAGGGGGATGGAAATAGTTTAGGGAAAATGTTGTAGCCATCAAAACATAATTCCATTTTTGGACAATCTAAAGGTCCCTTGGGAGAAATGCATCAAGAGCGGACAATACAGACAAGAAACTACTTTGCTTCTCTTGATTCAGGTACTTTATGCCTGACTTTATAGGCATCGGTAATCAAGTTCAGCTTTTAAACCTGAACACAAAAGATTCAGTTGTTTGCTAACTCAGAAGCTAGGAAAGGATTTTCGATAACTGCAACAGCTGCCAGCTATGCCATCCTTTTTTTTTTTTTTTTTTTTTTAATAAAAAAGCAATGCAAGCATAAAACTGCTCGTCAATTGAGAACAACAGCATCAATAATGAATTTTCACTATTAATAAAGCCTGCCTCCAGGGTCTTGCCAGCAAGCTTAATAAATATTTCATTGTCTTTCATTCTGAGAAATTATCTGAGAAAGGGCTTGGAAAATCCTGAGGAAAGGTGAAGGAGTTGTTTAAAATATAAGTTTCTGAAATGCTAATAGCAATGAGGAAACGTTAGTGCAAGTTTAGCTTCGCATCAAAAATGGAGTAGCTATGGGAGAGATTTAATGAGCTACATGTCCAGCGCGGTGCTGTCAAGTGCTTCTTAAGCATATTAGGGTACTACTGCAGAAACAGCGCAATCATCACATTGTAGCATTCAGCAGAAATACCATTACCTCAGTGGGAGTCCCTCTGCCTCCCCCCAGCCTCTGGTGGATAAATTAGAGCCTAAAACATCACACAACATCTTCACGTAAGTGAACCTTGTATCTTGGAAGCGCTCCCTGCCAACTCCCCAAACGCAAAACAAAAGGCCATGCAGGCAGGGCAGCACAAAAAGCCAAGAAAAACGTCTGACGCTTGTGAAGGTTAAGAATGTTATGGGTCAACGTCATCTGAAGTCGTAATGAAAAGCCCCCTGAAGGCCTTAATGAATATGCTCACACACACACAAACATTTTTAAATATGTATTCAAAGTACTGTTAGATCCTAATGCTCCTCTGGTGATTAAAGCTGGTTCTGCTCCTAAGTAAATAATTAAATAGCAACGAATGGCTTGGCCTGGAAAAGAGCAGAACGCTAGGCCAAGATTTTAGATAGCTGCTCTTTTCCCCAGTGATAATGGCTTCGCTCTGATTTGGTGGAGGGAAGTCTGGAAAAGCAAGAGTCACGCAGGATAGCTGAAGTGCCTATATTTGTAACTGCAATTTAGAATCAACGTTTATTTCAGTTTAGTCTGTTAATGGAAGAAGAAATAGCTCACGCAGCAAAAAGAGAATTAAGGAATACCACTTGTGTAAATGGAAATAGGTGAAATATTTTCTTATTTGGGGCAGAGATGTTTTGTTCTAGTTGTGGTCAGACAGCTGTATTCAGGGATAAAACATGTTAGCAGTATGTACCTGAGAGCATTAGATATCCAAAATAAACTCAGCTAACTCAACAGAGCAAAATACTAAACTTCTAGCTTTTGGGTTTTTTTTTTTTTTTTTTTTTTTTGGTCTGCTGTTAAGTTTTAACATAAAGATACATACCCCTAAATACCATAGGACAAACAGATTATATATGTGCATATGTATACATGCTACTGACCTGTTTCACTGAGAACTTTGGCCACAACATGCAGCTCAGGAGCACACCCAGGTTTTCCCTGGATCCAATCTTCTTTGCAATTGCCCAACCACAATATAGGCAGCAGGCAGCAACATAGCAAGAGACGCTTCCCTTTGGAGGGATACAGCTCAGAGTCCTAAACAGATCAGTTCAAGATCTGTCAAGGAGAACACTTGAACTTTCTTTTAGCTTTCCCCCCCCAAGCAGGAGCCCCACAAAATAAGCAAAAACATTTAATACAGGACCAGAGTCTTCAGAGCACTGCTGACTGCACTTAAATGCATTGCAGGGGGCTACCCCCCAGCCCACATAGGCTCAGTAGCCGTGATTGGGGACACCTGGGTGGCCCCACGGCACCTGGTGGCAGCTCAGCGGCCAGCTGGGCAGCACAGATTGTCCTTGGGACTCCTCAGGCCCAAGGAAAGGGACCTCAGTGCTGGCAGCTGGGGAGGGAGCCGCGCAAGGAGGTGCAGGCCTGGCCACGGCAGCGTGTGCAGGCCGGAGCTCGCGCCTTGTGCTCTGCGAGAGCCTCGGGTGCTGCTGCATTATGTACAGTTCATTAAAGTGTAAACTGTGTTAAAAGGCATGTGATTTGTGTGTTGCAGGCCTTCCTTTTTTTTTTTTTTTTTCCCCCCAACAGTGATCTGGAGCTTTTTTTCTTTTCGTTTTGTTTTGGTTAATGTGGGCATTTCTTCTCGAAATAAATCTGTATATATAATCTGTAAATCTGAATAATCATTTCTTTTGAACTATTTATTTCAGTAGAGATATTGTCATAAAGAGATAGCATATACACTTGTGAACAGATCCATTCTAGAAATTTGAATAAGGTTTTATAATTAGGAGTATGAAGTTCTGGAACTATCTTGCAAAAAGTCATCTTTTAATAAGATGCAAATAAGGCAAAAGTAACTGATCTATTCAAGGTGATATACAAACTTTGCATCAGAGATGGAGATAAGACTCTGGAAATCTAAATGCCAGATCAATTCCTTTAAAAACCCTCACTTTTCTTATCAGCAAGGGCCCAACATATTGGAAAGATGGTTTGTGGAACCAGACTTTACAGTCTGATATATATGAAGTGAGAGAAGTAAACTAATATAAAACAAATAGATTTTATAATATTAATAAACAATTACTGATTATTAAGGGTAAATCACCGCCACTAAATTTTGGAGTGATTAAAAAAGTAAAAAATATCCTTTTAAAAAAGAGATTTGCTTTTCTGACACAGGATATCAGTGCCTCCTAGAAGTAATCAAGATGCTAATGGGCAGTCTCTTCCTTCCTTTGCATGGCAGAACAATCATTTATTGATAGTTCAGAGTTCTTCTGAGGGTTCTACTTTTAAATTTTATTGTTGGAATGATCAATATAGTGGCATCTTCAGGGAATACCTTCTATACTTAAAAAGTTCAGTTGGCCGCAAACAAGCTTAGACACTTCAGTTCTTTTCTGAACTCCTGTGAATTTGGGATTATTGCCTGACTGTAATTTTCTTTCCATACTGTGCTTGTCAGTATGTCGATTTGGCTTTTTCTCTACCAGTGACAAATGAAATTGATGGCAGGAGCTCTTCTCTGGGGATTTCCAGAGACATCTCTCTAATTATTCAGTTCGTTGTCATTTGCCTCTTATTTCAAGATGTATACATTTCTCACCTTGTTTTATTTCTGAAAATCTGAAATCCAGTATCAAAATCCACTCTTATGTATTCTTAATCAATCCTCTGCTGCTCACTTTATGCAAAGAAAGAGATAGATTTGTTATTCAAGAGAGATTTTAGAAAGTGGTGTTTGGTTCCTCAATTCTCTTTTGCTTCCCTTCACCTCGGGAATAGGAACTGTGTTTCAGTTATAAACAAGTTGTCGCTGTATTCGGGAGGGAGACTGTGACACAGGTTCAGGGCACTCTCCCTAGTGCTCCCTCATGCTCATAAACCAGCACATTGCCTGTCTGAGGGATTCAAAGATTCCCAAACAATATTAAATATTCAGTCCTGACATTCTTTTCCCCTTAGCCTTAAATGAGGCAGAATCTTTTGTATTTTCTGGTAGCCCTAATGGGTCAAATTTCATAGTTCTTAGCATCTGACTCTTGCTTGAGTTAAAATTTTGTTTTGGGTAGGAGCAAGTGATTCCAAACTCTCATTCTGACCTCCCAAAACAGGATTCAGAAGGTACAGTTGTTTTGTCCAGGTATCAATATGCTGAACAGCATTTAAAAGGGAAATGGAAAGGACTTTGAAAAAACTGTTGGTCCTCAACTGTTGGATAGAATTGTACTATTCAAATTTGTAGTTTCGGTGCAGCCATTTGTGTCATCTTCATCTGGCAAGGCCTAGTAGCAAATTTTTACATAGAGCTTGATCTACACAAATTATTGTTCCAGAATGCTATTCCAGAATGCTGCCTTGCTGCTCTTTGGGTTTTTTTTTCCACATAACGCTGAAAGTCCTTCGTTTTCCCTCTTCCCAACAAAGATTAGTTTCTTACATTCACTCAGTGGGACTGGAACAGCAATGCTTCATCATAAGGCAAAGCCTTAAGAGAAGTTGTGAAAGGATTCAGTATTGTAATGGTGATACCTGTCTTCAGACGGCTGCAGTTTGTGAGTTCCCGTATCTCTTCAGAAACAATTTACAATTTCCATCAATCCAAGTGAGAATCTCTTCCTGTTTGTCTATGAGAGTGCCACTGTTGACACCCAAATGCCCTGCCTTAGCAAAGTTCATGAGCTTTCAGCCTCACAAATGACCACAGCAGCTTTGCAGATTACTTGGGTAGAAATTAATTTGACAACTTAAAGGTTTAGATGTTCAAAAGGTATTTAGCTATTCTGAACTTTGGAAAGACACCAGCGTCATTTTCAAAACACTCACCCTGCACTATATAAACCTAAATATCTTGGATATGCCTCTGCCTAAATTTCTTTAGAAAGCTGGAGCAGAGACGACTTCACTTAAGTTCTTATATAGAATCACAGAATCATAGAATGCCCAAGGTTGGAAGGGACCTCAGAGGTCATCGAGTCCAACCCCCCTGCACACGCAGGGTCACCTAGAGCACGTGGCACAGGGCTGCATCCAAGCGGGTTTTAAAGATCTCCAAAGAAGGAGACTCCACAACCTCTCTGGGCAGCCTGTTCCAGTGCTTTGTCACCCTCACAGTGAAGAAATGCTTCCTTAAGTTCCTGTGGAACTTCCGATGCTTCAGTTTGAAGCCATTTCCTCTAGTCCTATCCCTGCTCACCACTGAAAAGAGGCCGCCCCCCTCCTCCTCACTGCCTCCCTTGAGGTATTTATACACGCTGATCAGGTCCCCCCTCAGCCTCCTCTTCTCCAGGCTGAACAAACCCAGCTCTCTCAGCCTTTGCTCCTAGGGCAGATGTTCCAGGCCTCTGATCATCCTGGTAGCCCTGTGCTGGACTCTCTCCAGCAGCTCCACATCCCTCTTGTACTGGGGAGCCCAGAACTGGACACAGTACTCCAGATGTGGCCTCACCAGGGCTGAGTAGAGGGGGATGATCACTTCCCTTGACCTGCTGGAGACGCTTTTCTTAATGCACCCCAGGATCCTCTTGGCCTTCTTGGCCACCAGGGCACACTGCTGCCTCATGGTCAACTTGTCGTCCACCATGACACCCAGGTCCCTCTCTGCGGGACTGCTCTCCAGTAGGTCCACGCCTAATCTGTACTGGTGTCCAGGGTTATTCCTCCCCAAGTGCAGGACCCTGCACTTGCCCCTGTTGAACCTCATGAGGTTTCTCACCGCCCAGTCCTCCAGTCTGTCCAGGTCCCTCTGGATGGCAGCACAGCCCTCAGGGCTATCAGCTACTCCTCCCAGTTTAGTATCATCAGCAAACTTGCTGAGGGAGCACTCCAGCCCTTCATCCAGGTCGTTAATGAATAAGTTGAACAGGATCGGACCGAGAACTGATCCCTGGGGGAATATGACCTTAGTTATTTTTGTGGTACAGCTAATAAATGAAGCCAGGACTTCCAAGTGACTGTACAGACCTGACAGAACACCCTCCTGTACTGTACAGCTTCACCAGAGCATAGGCCTTAAGTTCCTAGGGACTTAGGGCCTTCAGTGTTGGAGGTGACAGAATCTTTCATAGCCTCCTACTTGCACTGGAGAGTGAAAGATTCCTGCATGTGTGTCCCAAGGTCAGGGAGGACCCCAAATCCCCTCTGCTCACTGGGGCCTGTTGTTCTCACAAGCACATTGTGCAAACTTGGAGGCAAATTTCACACCACTGCCTACAAAATCTGGCATCTTGCTGGCACAGTATCACAGGGGTAGAGCTCCACTGCTCAACTTGAACTAAGAATTAAGTCCCGCACTGGGATTTGCCACTGGGCATGCTGAGCTGTCACTGTTCAAAGGACTTTGGTTGTGTAAGCAGGCCAAGGGAATCATTAAACCACACTCAATGAAAACAAACTTTAAATGAGAGATTAAATGAAAGGGACAAAAGTTGTCAAATTGTCAAGGTTAATGTTTTCATAAAGCTAACTAGGGAATGACTAGATGATACGAGTATAAACTTTGAACTTAATTAAAACTTTTAAAAATGTGACTGCAAAACTAGCGTCACTCTAGTCAGTCAATAATTACATCTTCCGCAAGGAAATATGGGTTGTTTGGTACTTTTGGTCAGTTTTCTTCTTTATCCTTGAACTATCTTAACTTTGTAACTCAAACTGCCCTATGCCAAAGCTAGACGAGCCCTGCTGAGCGGGATCACAGCCTCCCACAGCTTCTGCTCAGCATCATCCGTGCGTGTTTGGCTGAGGGAGCGATTTTGCCCTCAGCTGGCCTACAGCTATGGGATCGGTAACAGCCCGTGAACATGCACATGGAGACAAAGAAAAAGCTCATCTTAGAAATCTCTGCCCTTATTCCTTAACTAGGCCATGGAAGTTTCTGCAGAGGAGCCTCACAGGTGCTTTCAGCATCTCTCCTCAAAGTACTGCAACTTTCCATGGACTCCAGAGGCAACCAAGAGCAAAGGGATTTAAAGCTTCTTGCACTACAGTCCTAGCAGGTGGCTGAGCTATTCTGGTGGTCAAAAACAGGAGAAAAGGAGCTCGGGGGAGCCTTTGAGAAAGGCCTTGACCTTGGCAGAACTCCAGCACAGTTTAAGAGACTGGATGAAGGGCCCAGCCATCTTGTTCCCTTGTATTTTGTTGTTAGTAAGCGTTATCATCTACTGTTAGTGCTACTTATAAATTATTACCTGCTTTGGTGTTTTCCCAGTCATTCAAGGCAGTGTTCTTGTTCTTGAAATAAAGCTGCTTTTTCATTGATTTTAAGAAAGAAAAGGGAAAGAAACCCCATAATCTGACATTGTTTGGTTATTACCAGCTCTATGCCTACCATTGCATATCATATTTTACATACTATCTCCTCTAGGGAGTGCTGAAAAGAATGTATGTGTCCTATCAAAACATATAGGGCTGTTTTTCTTCCTTTCCCCTACGTGTTGTTAAAGCATACACTTGCACACACAAGCAATTGCCAAGAATTCAGCAGAGTCACTACACTTTTTGTTTAGACATTCAAATATTCTTCGGCAGATCCTTTCCTCTACAACTTTGCACCATTTATCACTTTTATCATGGTTTTCCTTAAATAAAGATCAATTTTTATGACAAATAAATACATTTTTAATTTTAAAATGACCTGTTTAGATAAGCTGTTTGCAGGAGAACAGAATTTTAGAAAAATATGAGTGACTGAGATCAAGTGTTTACAAGAAAATAGTCACCCAGAAAACAGGCACTAAATGTTTTGCCAAATTATTTTTTTTCAAAGGTGAAAGTCTGCTATCATTAAGTCAGTGAAGGGGGGAGTTATTTTTAAGGAATTCAGGACTTAAGGAGTTCATTCACAGGAGCAGTAAACGATGTGCTAAAAACATGTGTTTAACCTCAGCATTTGTTACACAATTTGTAATGGGAATATATAAGATTCAAAATAACACATTCACAAGTGGTTAATTCTGTGCTCCTTGCCTGCCTGTAAGTGTAAGTGATGCACTTGGTGATTCCCTTCATGATCTACAATAAACAGTTAGTTTATGTGCCTGGGTGAACAGGAAGGGAAGGACTGTAGTACCTTGCCCTATCTCAATATTTCAAGCTAGCAGGGGTATTCTGTATAGCTGCATCTTCCTTACTCTCTCTGAGAAGGCTTTTTGTTGTCTGAATGTATTTAAAAACATTTTCAAACAAAGAACCTATTTCAGGAAGAAGAAATGGCCTGCCAAGCTTCACCTCAGGGCGATATTTTATAACTAAGTTATGCAGCCTTGAAAGATGAGGATTATATAACATGTTTGCAAGCCCCATCAGCTCCCGTGGTGCTGTTGGTGCCCCCACGACTGTAAATAGTTCACACTGCACGGCGGCTGCTGCAAGTTGCTGATCGCACATCCACTTCAAATTCGCCCTCACTCCTAGTTAGGAAGACGATAACCGGAGGGCTGTTCGTGTTTATGAGTAATAACAGCATTCACAGTTAAATAAATAAACTTGGAGGCTTCAAGTGGGAATGATTCTCCATCTAGGTTACAGTTATTACACAGGCTAACGGATGCCCTTTTAAGCTACTGCTCTTACTCTGACATGTCATGATTAACCTTTTCATAGCACAGTGGAGCTGTCAGCTATTAAAAGCAAACTATTTCTTTCAAACCTCAACTTTATTCTGGTTTAAGCTGGATATTAAACCAGTGCCCTTTGCAGGCATCAGATAGCGATTACAGCAGGATCAGAGATGCGGGCAATGCTAAACGCCTCTGTTCCCCAGAGCCATCCAGCCCCAGTTGACATTTTCTGCTCCTCACTGGATACTGCAGAAGCAGCAAGGAGCAGGTTACAGCCCCTAATTTTGGTGCACAAGGCCCCCCACTTGTTTCCTTGCCCTGTCTCACAGCAGGGCTCCTGCCTTTGGGAGGCCAGAGGCTGGTGCCCACAGTGGTGCCTGCCCACAGTGCAGTGGGCACCCTGAAGTGGTGCCTTCCTTCTTGTTGGAATCGCTGTCTCTCCAGGAAAGTCCCATATTGATTTTTTGGCCTGATATTCTCTTGAAGGATGGCTGTCTCAGTTGCACTCCTGAAAATACACTGGCTTTTTGCAATCAAATTTGCCAAAGGGGTAGAAGTGTCAAAGAACAGGTATTGGAGCACGTGAGGGGGACAGCTCAGCATACTGTCTGTGCTGCCAAAGCCCTGCAGCTTTCCTGAAGGAAGGATCCAGCCTTGAATTGTTCAAAAAACACTGGGGTTGGAAAAAAAGGTACAAGAATAATAGTTATGTTTATGGCTCTGCCACCTGAGCCATCATATACATTAAACGTGAATTGATGTTTGCCTTCATCTAACTGACTCTCTGTCTCAGCAATAACTCTATAGCTCTGCTTCTAATAAGACTATTGCTATTGCTTCAGTACTGTGAATAACAGAATGCTAAATTAATATTATGGTACAGTAACAGAATTACTTTGATGTAAGATACTGATATCCTTATTTTGTTACAGAGTCATAAAATTAATTTAGTATTCTGCTAGTCACAAGGCTGAAACAATGCTATTTTGTGTGGTTTGATTCACAGAGAGCACACAAACACAACCCGCAGTTCAGCTGCAAATGAGAGAGTATGACTCCGTGTATTCAAAAAGAATAATTATAAGCAGAAAGACTAAACAACTGGAAGATTTCTTCAGGAGGGTCACTGATGAAACAGATGAGATTTGAAGCTCATCTTCTTTCCATGCAGAAGAGACAATCTAAAGTTTAATTTCATTTTCATAAGACAAAACAAAAAGGTTAACAGAGCATAAAGCAGAGAGTATATTCCAAGCATTCCAGCTGAAAGAAAAATACAAAGAAAAAAAACAAAAATGAATGTATTTCAGATTAATACAGAGAATTTTAACATTGCATATACCTTTTTAGTTATGAAATCTGCCACCATTAAGCAATGGAAGATCTTACTCTCTTCCCAAAGAAATTTTAATATTATCTGTTAATTTCTAGTATATAAAATAATGGACTTGATCCAAAAAAAGAAAAAAAAGAAAGCTTTTTGTCAGTTACTGGTGAGCAAAATATATCCTATTACAGTATGTAAGCATGGGATATCCCCAAGGCTACTGCTTTGATTCATTGCTTCATTTTATTTTACAGTGTTTTCTTGAGTTGGAACCAGAATTTCTTTTTTAAAATGAAGATGTGTGTTCAGAATGGTTTTGTTTTGGTCTTGGCCTATTTCTTCAAATATGCCAGTTTTTTAAAAATACAACTTTTTAGGCTGTGGTAGCGACTCTGTAAAATTTAATCTGCCTGGAATGTATTGGGTTGAAAATTTTACCCAAGCAACTGAGACATATTTATGAAGAAAGGGATGCAGAGATTCAGAGACAACCCTGAAGGTGACCTATTCCAACCAGAGGAGGCTGGTTAAAAGGAAAGGGTACTCTGAAAAATGGCCTTAGTTCTCAGAGATTTGGACCAGGCAACCCGTAGTTTTAGCTCTTAGCCACATCTACAGCTTTGGGCATGAGACACCCTATGGGAACATGGCCAAGGTTTTGCTGACCACAAGCACTGATGTCAGGGCTCATTCAAGACAGCAGCAGATCCAATGAGGAACAAGAACCATCACAGCCACAAGTGTCCACACTTCAGGAGATTCGTAGTGCCTGTTAATGCTGCTGCTGTGGATGATTCACCACCAAGTAAAGCAAAACAGCTTCTAGGGCCCAGCTTCTTTGGATCCCAGTGGCCCAGACTCTAAGGCTGACCATATGTTAGTGTAAAAAAGGGGTTCAACCATTAGAAACAACTGCAGTTTATCCAGGAACTTTGGTTACATTAAGACAACACCAGAAGGCAGCACTTTGGATTCAGTTCAGCATAAGCTCTGTTACTTTAGCAGAAAAAGGAGCAGAAGAGCAATAAAAGACCCCATATATCAGAGTCTGAAAGCTCTCCACACAGCTGTTGACATCACATCAGTCAGATGTAGAACGTGCCGCAGACAGAACTCGCAGCATCTTCTGAAGCTCACGCTCGTTTGTGAAGCCACCTCTGGACTAGCCTGTGCTGCAGGCAAATTTCAGGGTTACACTTCTGAGGAAGGAAGGACAAGCTAAGCCACCCCTCACAGGAAAGAGAAGGAAAATTGGAGGCAAGGCAGAAAGGAGCAGAGCCCTAGGAGCTGCCCTTGCCCCAGCCGGGAGTCCATGAGAGACTGTGCCAAGCTGACCTGGGACACTGGCCCACTTGTTGCACTGAGTCTGCATTCTGTTTTACTAAAAATTCCTTTACTTGGGGGAATTTATTCTTGGCTATAAGAGAGACATAAACAGCCATAAAAATTCCAGCTCTGCTTGTATGAATGATCCACTGATGTGTGTTAAATGCACTCTATTGCTGCACTAAAGTCAATTTGCAATTGATCATTTCGCATTCCTAGTGTCAGCAGATATAAAAACATGTCATTTACCAATGCTTAATGAACCTCTATGCTGACAAGACATAAATATCAATAAGCAGCACTCCAGTTAAGGAGGTTAACCAGCAAAGTACTCAGTGAAAGCATTAAAGACGTAATCATCTGGCAATTGCTGGATAGATGGAGCAGCTGCCCTCAAGGATGACTAAACCTATATGAAGGACCATTACAGAAAGAAAAGGAGAAAAAAAAGGAAGTAATTAACTTCATGTTGTAAGCTGAAAATAATCTATTTGCATGAAAAAGTAATTGCCTTTCTGGATTGTGCTTGTATTCTTTTCCATGAGAACTTGAGGTAATCTACTTACTGTAGCTTTTACCACATAGGATATTTGGAAAAGTAAAACTAGTATGTGGCTCCAAAACTAGCTGTTTAATTCATCCTCAAATTGCTAATCCTTCCTTCCTTTTCTTTTCTGAATGTCTTCATCGCTGTTATGGCTACTCTAATCCTAAAATTTTCCTTTTTTTTTTTTTTTTAAAAAAAGAAACCTTGAAATAAAATTCAGTTTCCACAAAGTTAAAGAAACTGTATGAAGAGAACATTACTGGTGCTTAAAAGCACTGTGTGGAAGTAAAACACAGCAGATTAAACTTTGCTTTATATTTAATGGAGCAATTTAACAGCAGCTATATTCACGGCTGGACTGAACATAAATTTCAAGTTCAATTCAGATTTTAAGCAGATGTAAATGGTGTTTATATTTAATCTGGCACACAGTGGTGACAGTTTTCTGAGCAAACATCACAGGAGTCCAAAAAACATTAACCTTTCCAGGCTCAGATGTGCCTTCCATTTGCAGGTGTAGTACATGGAATGTCCTTTTGAGAGTCAGCTCTGACCAGAGTATCTTGGAAGTCTCCTTTTGACTTCAGAGTCACTGAATCAGTCTCTACATCGTTTATATAGACTGTACATGGCAGTGCTGTTCTGCATTCCTGATTCTTCCCCAAAGGTGATGGTGTTTATTTCTTATTGGGGCAATTCTGAGCAGTTAGGAAGAGGACTGCAGCATTCAGGGCGAACTGACAGGGAGCTGTCAGCAGAAATCATGCCTCCTGTTTGAGATCCTCTGACCTAGGACCATCCCTTCATTCATACAACCATTTCCTAACCCAGGCACACACCCGCTATCCTCTGCCCACAGCAACTACGTGCCTGCACCCCAAGATGCTCTTTCCCTTAGTAGCATCCCTGTGCCTGGATCACGTAGATACCCAGCAACAAAGCCTCTCCAATGAAAGTCAGAGCACCACCTCCAGCCTGAGAGCCTGCTCATGTGCAAAGGCTGGAGGGACACCCCTTAAATCTTAATACAAATAAAATAAACACCCCCCACACACACATATGTAGTCACTGAATCACATACCACCATCTGTTTTTGGCAGTACTGAACTTGTTCAACACAGCTGCAAGCAAGGAGTCACTGAATGGTCATGTTGTAAATAGTTATCTGAGAAAAAAGGGGAATTTAGTAAAGCTACCATTCCTGATATCACCTTGGCAGTCAGGAATCTGCCTAAAATTCCCGTGAAGATTTTTGGCTAAACTTGGCAAGAATCCTCCCTTTCTGCAGAAGAAAGATACACAGATGCTCAGAGCGACTAGTCATTTAAGGAAGATGCTACTTTTTGCATACTCAGGAACATCTGAGCACTTCAGTAACAAAAATTCCCCAGTGTTTTAAAATATCGTAATGCTACGTGTGCAAAATCTCAAAAGGGAATTAGATTTCATATTAAAAAACAAACAAACAAACAAAACCTTGCTACAGGAGGAGAACATCTGTCCTCTGGTTTAGATTTTGCTGTGTGCACTGACAGGGTTCCACAGAAGGGTGTTCCTTTCCAGGAATGCTTTGGAGCCAAAACTGCTCATGCAAACCCAATCCTTTTCCCTCTTGCATACATCCTATCTCATTTTGATGCACATGTGTTCCCCTTTGATTATGACCACTGACAGCTTTCCTATCACATTTTTTCATCAGTAAACATAAAGGAAAACATCAGACTAACAGAGGGCAGGTCCCTTGGACCAGGGCTGATCTCTGTGTTTTCAGCCTGGACCTCATGCAAGGACTAGTTAGGTTAGCACGGTTGCTCTTATACAGGTTCTGGAGGATAAATGCCAGGGCATGCAGTTTGACCCAGGTCTTTAGGCACTCATATTCCTCAGTGTGCTCAAACTTGTTTACTCTTTGGTTACTGCCAGCATATACAAAGTTTTACTGATGTGCACCTCCATGAGCAACTCAGCACAAGTGACAGTTTGGCACCACAGCCAAAAAAAAAGTATTCATAAAGGGAATAAGAAACCAAACCATCTGGGTAGATACTTCTGAACTGATTGAAAACATATAGATAACTTTACAAAACTTGCCAAACTGCAAGTTTCAAGTACCACAAATGCAAGGAAATGTTTCAGATAGCCGTATTGCTGAATGCATTAATGGTGGATGCTGAAATTCAATGGGTGTAGTGGTGGAAACACTTCTCAGAGGGCTTCAAGATGTGCTGAAGAGTGCTGTGTACAATGAAAGAAGATGACACAGAAGCCTTAATTTTCACTCCTTACAGCTAATTGGATCCCAGTTACTGCTAGGCCAACTAGAATGTGAACCCAACACAGAATGACTAATGTGCAATCAGGAGCACAATCTTAGTACTTAATTAAATATATCCTGCATATCAACTGCAATTACAAACTAATAAGTTAGGAGAGCTTTCCATGTTGCACAGCAGCACTTTAAAATTGCTATGTTTTCAGAGGTGATTTTAGACAGCCAAGCAGCTTCTTTATAACTTGTGCCTGAACTTCAGAGTCTTTGCCCACCACAGTAAGCTTTAGTCAAATTAAAAATTTGCTCCCAGGTATAATTACCCCTCTCAGCCTCATAAAGATACCTTGTTATTATTGCTACCTTGAAAAGCAGGGAAAACAAACAAACAAACCCCCACCACTTTGTAACTCTGCTTTACTTATGCAGAAATGGCTGTAATAAGAGAAGCTTTCTTTTTCACTGGAGGATGGCATTTCTGTCTGGATTTGATGACCTCTAGAAATCTTTCTGTTTAAAACTACTGTACTTTTTGAAGGAATTTCACAATATTCTTCTTTAGTGAATGATGCAATGGGGAAGGAATAACAAGTACACCAAAGCAGGAAAGAGGCAGTATTTCCCTAGTTTGTTAGGATGCTTTCTACAAAGATAATGTGTCTTAAGATGGTGCCAGTTGTCTGAGGAGAGAGGGAGATATGTTTCTATGGGGGACACAAATTGGTGCTGCTAAACCACTATATAGAGTGTCTCAATACTGATATGCAAAACCTGATACGGAGGTGGAGTTCCCCAAATCTCCCTTGCAGTGTTGGTTGGATGGAACAGTCCTGCAAAGCTTCCCAGTGGTGGCACACATGAGCTCGGTAGCACCACTTCGAGGCATTCCAGGCTTGTTCTCACATTCTCCATTGCGGAGGAAGCCAAATGTTTCTGAGGTTTTGACTAAAGCCTGTTTGCTAATTTCTCCCCTTTCCAACCCAGTGGCATTTCTCATCATCTTAGCTGCTAGGGATCTCAACAGAAGCTTTTGTAGTAGATATATGCGTGTGAGCATGCTTGCACGTAGCACAAAGGAGGTTTAAGCGATCGATGTCATACAAAACAAGAGCAGTATTCATTACCAAGATAACACCAGATAACAAGAATTGGATTAGATAAGCAGGGCAGCCTATAAATAAGAAACAAGCAGAACTTAAGTCTTTGGTTTGTTCAAGGCCAGTTGGGAAAAAGGTATGGTCTAGACCATCTCAAGCAAAAAATACCTCCTAGTAACACAAGATAAGAATTAATCCAATATCTTGTGCGTTAACCATTGCGCATACTTCAGAAAAGACTTTTTATATATTTATATATGTACAGAGAAAATGATCCTAAAAGCTTCCATAGCTTAAAAGGGAAGTGAGAATGAAACTCTGAATGAGGAACATATCCCTAAATTATTTTAAGTTGCTGGGTCAGAAGATCATGGATCCCTCCTCACAGTGAGGTGAAGATCAAAGCACAAATCTGCAATGCAACTCTAGAAAGTAGCATGGAGTTACAAGCAGCCAGGACTAGCTCTGTCATCCAAGACTTAATGATATGCCAGCAGGAATATTTAGTAAGAGCCAAATAATTCTAGAGATGGGAGTGATCATCTTAATTACTTCTAAACTAGAATCATCCTTCTTTAGCCTATTTCTATCCAAGTACTAGGCAAATATACCATCGAGATGGTCTTGACTGCATTGATTCCTGTGATTCTGCTGATAATGACCTCGGTACAAAACAAATGCTCATTTCCCTCCCCCTCACCACCTCAATCAACAGGAAAAAACCAACAACAGCAACAAAAACATAACTAGTAACAAATGAATCTTGGCTAGAAATTTGTGTGAGATTGCTCACTCAGGGCTTACCTTTGGGAAGGGCAATGAAGACTACACCCTGCATAATTTGCCCAAGCACAAGGAACGCCACTCATAATTCTATTAATAGATCTCAAATCTCTACCTCTAAAATTATCACCCTGCTTGCAAGTAACTCAACTAATATACAGACATAATCATAGGCTTATCAGGGGCTTCAAAGGGTACCAAAAGCTTTCACCAGGCCCCAGGCCTTCTGGGAGGAGGAAAGGAAAAAAAAATCGTTTTTCTCTGCCCAGGCTTGAGTAGTCCTGTTGATTCCAAAGGACCAGTCTGTGACGGATGCATTCCTTTCCCAGCTCATCCTGGCCTGTACCTTACATGCAGCCCTGTTTTGTTGCTGACCACCAGCGACCGATCTAATTCTGGCAGGCGCCATTGTCCTGATTTCTGTTCTCACTGAGACTTAACAAAAACAGTCCTCAAGGCTGCATCGTAAACAGGGAGATAAGGCCGACACACTAACCTAAGTCTTTGAAGTTAAAAATATGACTACAAGCCAATCATCTTATTCCATAAATACTCGGACAGCCTGAGAGCCCCTTKGAGCTCTCCTGACAYGGCTGCGGCCTGCACACCAGGATCTCCCCTTGGGCAGGGACDCCTCYCAAGGTTACTCCYYGAGGTTCCTCGAGAGATCTTCCTTTCCACAGCAGATTTGTGGTAAGTGAATATAGCGCGCTTTCTTTCTTTCTTTCTTTCTTCCTTGCTTGCTCACTCTCTCTCTCTCTCTCTCTCTCTCTTTAAGTTTACTTTGTAACATAAGCACCCTCAGTCATAAACTGTTGACCAGGTCTGAGACTAGGATTGGATCCAGCCGCACCCAGACTCCTCTCAGAAGGAGCCTGGAAAGCAAGGGGGTCCAATCTGAACCTCGTGACCCAACGGGAGGGTATCCCAAGATAATYKTGTATTATCTTGWGCCTCCATGYAGTGAATAATAAGTGACCTTGCCATAGAATCTCGTGAAATCATTGTCCATATTAATAAATTCTGTTATTATTTCTTTCACACGAGTGAAGTGCATTTGTCACTCACCCCCACCATCACTCGTTCCGTGACACAGTCTGAGCAGCAAGTGCTGACCATTCATCAAGGTCAATAACAGAAGAAACATTGTGAACTAACCAGATCAGTCTAGGATGGTCAATATTATTAATTGCATGTGGATAAGCTGAGGCACTGGTTCAGCACACTTTATCAGTTAAGACCAAATATAAGCATCAAATCCTAAGGATATTCAGTCATTGCTCATCAAGAGAAGAAGTTCCCCATTCTGCTCATTTCTTTGTTAGCAAAAGAGCTCCATCAGCTCTGTCCTATACGTCCCAAATCAAATGTATACAGATTCAGAAATGCTACACTTGCTCTGTGCTCTCTGTCTTGATATTGGAAATAGGAATCTCAAATTAGCACAAAATACCTTGCCCTGGTGATATTTCCTCACTAAACAGAAGCTGAAAATTTCCCAAATCCATCCAGATAGTCTGTTACCAAGAGATTACAGTATGATTTTATCTATGTTGGATACAGCATCTACACAGAAATAAACACACATCAAACAGCAGGCCAAAAACATGTATTTGCTTACATAGCACATGGCACCATGGCCATTTCTTCCTGGGATCCCATTATTCAGGAAAGAAAACATCCAATGAGTTTCCTAACCTTTATCATGTGTCTAGCTCCAAATCCAGGGTTTCACGCAGCCATTTAATGTCATTTCTAAATCCTATTCTGTTCTTCTATGGCAAGAAAAGAAAAAAATTCTCATTTTTAAAAGCATGAGTCTTTTTTTCCCCCCAATTTTTTTCGTAATCAGTGTCATGCCTTCAGCTGCTGTGAAACTAATTCATCTAATTTGAGCAGGCTGTTTCTGAGCAGGCTGTTTCTGTTTCTCTGGTGAAATACTTTGTTATGGTGGGACACCTGCTCACTCAGCAGCTTTGGGAAAGGAAATGGATGCTGGCATGAAATGAGGCTCCACATTCGATGAAGCTAGGCCAAATGAGACTAAGAAAATTCCCAAAGAAAGAGAATTTGAATTCAGTTTTGCAAATCTCCTCAAAAATATCAGATGCCTTTTTAAATCATCAGCCTGGAAAGACAGACCTTGGCTACTCACCAAGACTACTGGAAAGTTAGGATAAATGCTACATGGTTTCTGGTCAGGCCACTCGTTGCTTGTCTGAAAAGGGCTCATTTGCTATGGTAATAGGCAGACAAGGAACCTGAACAGAATAAAAGCTTTGCTCTTGCTTTGGACTAGAATCTCAGGTGGATATTAGTATTTATAAATTCAAAGCCTAGTACTGGTTCAGAACTAAATTTTAGGCATTCATCCAAATTGAAGCTAGAGCTTAAACCTTTTGACATGAGCCTTCTTCTCCACCAGGCATTTATGTAATTAATACGTCTTCTCTCTTTTTTAAGCCACATCAAGTGAACTGGAAAAGTACAAAGAAAAGGAGTTCAGTTAGAAGCCATGGCTCTAACCTACACGAAGGACAAGCAATGTCTTCTATAGGGAAGAGTTTATTTTCCTGTCAGGATCTGAATTAATGATGAAGATGGGTTCAGCTGTCAGATGTACTATTCCAAAAGAGAGATTATGTTTCCTGGTGACAGTTAGCCACCCCCGATGTGCACTGGACCATGGTTTTGCTCCAGTTCCACTGCCAACATCGACTATTCTTCCTACCAACTTAAAATGAGTAAGATCTCCACTTCCAGCAAATAATTCCTGCTAATGAATCTGTTGCCCAAAGCAGGATGGCTGATTGATAAGGTTGCCTGAGCCTTGTGCTGATGTAGGAAAACTGTGACAGCATCTGGAGGAGTGAAGGGATGGTTAACTCAGCTCAGGGAATTGTAAGAAGTTGTAAAAGCAGATGTGAAGGCAGAGGTGCTTTATTGCTGGCTTTTTTAGTCTAATTCTGCCTATGGAAGTTTCCAAGCAAGAGATTCACTACAAGATTTCTAGGAAGCTGGGTGTTCAGAGGCCCGAACTGGACTGAACACCACAAGAAGAAGTGGTGGCTTGTTAGATACACCAAAAGTATCATTTTTTAGCTCTGCTCCCCAACCCAGGTTGGGCTCAATCCTCCCTGCAGCCACAAGCCTTGCTGCTGTTTCCGCCTGCACCCTTACCTTCAGCAGCCGCCTTCAGGACGGGACAAGCTGCGAGAGACGAGAACAGGACTGCGCAGCTCACCCCAGAACACGCGCCCACGCTCCCCCATGCCTGCCGGGCACCGCGGACACGTCCGTCTGCCACAGGTGTGACCAGGCTGCAGCTGGGGCCACCAAAGGAAGCTCAGACCTAGTGAGACACCGGTCTCCCTCTCACAACCTTCAGCAGAGCTTTCTCACTAACCACTTCAACACGAGCAGCTTGCATCTCACCAGCTAACTGCAACAAAAAGAAATTATTTATTTTGAAGATATTTCTTCTGAGAGGGGAAAAAAAAGTTCTACCTTTCCCCTTGAAGATTTTTACAGATTTTGATTATCTCAAGAAGCACAATTATCTTTGCAAATCAAAAGATTCCAACAAGAATTGACTGCATTTCCAATACTTTAAGGGTAAAACCAAACTTGCCTATTTTCAGGCTCAAAATTTGTTCACTGCAAATTTCAGGCCCATGCTAACTTTGTTCTACTCATTATTAGAATTAAAGCTCTCTCTCTATGTCAGTGTAACGATCCTAAACGGTCCTGAAGCTTGAGATATACTCCAAGAAAATTGGAATACAAAGAAGGGAACCTTTTAAGATTTGAAAGAACTAAATGGATGGCTCAGTAAGGCATAGGATTGACACATCTGTGCTAACATCTACTGACAATCAGAGTGAGGAGAAGAAAAAAGAAAAAAAAAAGGAGAGATATTTAAAGAAGTCACCTTGCAACAAGAGTTAAGAACTAGAGAAAGTTATCAAGAGGGGGGAAGATTTTGGGACAAACAAAACATTCACTACAGGGAATGTTCCCACATTGGTTACAAAAGAGCTTTAATTGTAATTGTGTTTTCACTGTCTGGAATTTGCTAGAAAACATTTCCATTGCATGTTTATTTGTAATGCACCAAAATTTTAAGTCTCAGCAAAATGCTGTGTGCTACATTCAGATTATTCAAACAAGGAAAAAAAGGCACAATTTTCATGAGGAACAAAATAAATCAGAGGCTGAGGTAGGAGTCTGAATGCCTTGAGGAAATGGGCTCCATTGAGAATTAAAAAGTTGCAGAAACCAACGTGCTGAAATCTTACTTGAAAATTACACATGGAATAGCACATCATTTCCTGATGCATTTGAGCTTTTCTGATTACTCTTATTGGGGATATGTAAACATTACATGCCCAGGCCCAGACATCAGCTGAAGTTCTGCAGCTCCCTGATTTTTCCTCAATCTTAGAAACATGGATATGTAGAGATCTGTATCTAGCTACAACTCACCAGACACAAAAAGAGAGGCTGATCTAGGGGCAAGAAAGCATTCTCATCTCCACATATTTTCTGTGCCACAGAGGTGTAATATTTTATCTACAGGCTGAAGGACTTTTCAATTAATCAGTGTTAATTCACTGCATTAAAAAAACATGTTGACTGATTGATATAACAGGAAACAAAACCTAGATCCTCAAGCACTGGATTTTCTAAGGCAGAATCTCTAACATAGCTGGCAATGAGCCCCTTGTCTCCTCTGGCTCCTTTACAGCAGCTCCGCATGGGCAGCTGCAAGAGGTCGGGGTGCTCTCCTGATCTGCTTGCTCTGCTTTAATTGCATGCAAGTGCCACCTTTAATGTCCTTAGAAAGCATGCAGGTTTGGATTATTATCATAATGAAAGTATTACATTTGTTGAGCTCAATAGGGCATATCAGCAAAAAACAGCAATATGTTTCGAGAAAATAGTAAATCACTTTTGTTAACACTACACTGAACTTTGGATGCCTTCAGCTAGACTTTAAGGTGGTAAATAGAAAATAGGTGCTTTAGGTTCAAACTTGTTATCATGCATCTGTCTGTTTGTAAGGGAAAGAGGGAGAGACATTTAAAATATGAGCCCAGGCAGGGGTTCTTTAATCTCATGAGCCAATCTAAAGTTAAGTGAGTGAATCACTCATCTGCAGTCAGCTAATAAGAGGAGAAAGCCACCACTGAAGAAAACAATTATAGTCCTATACTTGAATCCTTCATGAGGTGAACTCAACATCAAGCAAGTCCCCAGAAATCCAGAATCCAAGATTCACATGTTCTGCATGCCCAAACAGGGTGAACTTGTTTCCTTTTCTTGGTGGTCTGTTGTAGAGTTTCATTATGCTTTCTCAAGATTATGATTTCCCAAGGAAAAAAATCCTGTCAAATATTAATCTACAGAGGGAGCTCAGAGGCAGCTGCTCACCTGGGTCTGCATTATTTAGGGCTGAACTTAGAGACTGCATCTCCTGGTGAAATTCAGCTGACCTCAGTGTAGAAGGATCTTCAAACAGAGAGATTTCAGTATCCTTTAGCCCAGAAGCCTTTGAAGTCAAAAGGATTCTCCAGAAGGAGCTGTTTCTTCAGCCTAAGTGCCAGATGGCTGCGTAAACCATCATGGCTTCTTGCCCAGGTTTAGACACCCTACACATGATTTTCAACACAGCTCCTCTTTGAGCTGAGCTCTGTGGTTGTGGAAATTAGGCTGCCAAAATTTTAACCATACGAAATAACACACCTCTTCAGAAATAAAATAGCCTCAACTTCCCTCTACTTTGGCTCTTCCAAGCAGAAAACCAGAGTAAATCATAGCAGTCTGTCCTAGCCAAAAGATCAGAAATTTACCTCTCCCACACTTTTTTCTTCTTTTTTTTTTTTTGAAATAGAAGAAAATCAGAGCACACAGTTATAATTTGTCATCTTATGGCAAGAATGATCTTAAAACAAACAAATATGTTTCAATGCTAAGCTGAGCCAAGCCAAACACTCATAATTTGACCATTTTAACATCCTAAGCTCTTCTGAACTATTTTAAAACCAAATCAAGCTTCAAACCAAGATTGTTCCTATAATTTTCCATTTCTCACACTATAGTCCTGCTGCCAGGGAAGAAATTTTTCTTCATCTCACAAATATTTATCATTAAGAAATTCCCTGACTAACCACTACCAATTCCAACATTTTATTGTGTTACTTAGTCGAGGGTGGTGTCAGCTGTGGAAAGAAATGCCCTGGTTTTCCACTCTTCCACTGATGCAAAGCTAACAAGATCACTGCGCATTGGTCAGAGACCCAGAGATGGAAACCAGATCTAAAGAACAAATTGATAAACAGGCAATTCACATTATTTGTAGGATCTTAGTCCTCTTGAGCTCATGAGAAACAGTTATGGTTGCTTTCAGAAATAAAAAGGTAGGACTCAAATATTCTAAATCTTAGGTGCTGGAGATTTAATTCTGCTGTGGATCTCGCATGCAGAAAAGCCCAACGTGTGACTGGCACAGTCTGCATCGCATGAAGCTGCCATGCAGGCCGCTGGATTACTGTGCAGCACCACGAACCACTGCATCTGGCGGGAGAAGGGAGACTTTTCTAGCAGGAAAGCACTGAAGCAGCTGAGTGGCAGGACCCCTGGGACCCTGGGGAAGCTGAGTGGATCAGCCCTGCTGCTATACTCCATGCTGCCACAGCTAAGCTGATTTGACATCTAAATTAGCTAATTTAAAGGTAGCCTCAGTACCAACCTTTCCTCCCTTTTGTGACTCTGCATAATGAGTTTAAATAGAAAGGTGATGCACAGCCCCCTTAAAATCTACAGTCTAGTTTATCAGTCTTAAATAGAGTGTTTTTCAGGGCATCTTGTTGCTAATGCTGTTCCCTACCAAATGCCTAGTGAAACATTAGACACGCTGGAGACTGCAGCCTACTGATATGAAAATAAGTGTGTAGAATATAGCAGAGGTAAATGCAGCAGGGCCGTTCTAGAAGCCTGTAAATCCATTTTTTAGGTTGTATCATTTAACATTCTTATACACCAGTATTTCCCAAGCAGCAAAATGCACAACAATCTTTATGGACCTCAAAAGCAATGCCTTGTGTCTTATGGCTTCTAATAAGCCGTGCTGGCTTAATTGGCATTGGCTTTGCACTAGGGTCAGTGCAGCTGTGAACTGGCTGTGTCACGAGGAGGTAGCAGCAGGGACGGAGGAAGATGAGCAGCAGCAGCACTACACATTTGGAGAGAAGAGCTGATCTTAAGAAGGAGGGAGAGAAAGAGCCGTGGAAGCAGAGTTCACAAGAAATGAGAGAAAGAAGATGTACATGGAAAAAAAGAAAGGATAAAGAGGCAGAAACAAGGAGAAGTAAATCTGGGGTCTGTCTGAAAAAAAAAAAATGAAGATCCATTTCTGAAGCTGACGAACACAGTGATGTCTATTTATTAAAGGTCTGGGCATTAAATATTTCTTATTGCTTTAAAAAACACAACAAAAAACCCAAAATCATGCCACTGAGGTAGTATTTCCAGAATGGAAATGGAATTTCCATCTAGAAAGTAGTAGTTTTGAAGGTTTCTGTGCAGTTTGTCTGGCTTCACTGGCAGTGTGCAAGTGGGAGGGTATCTGTGTAAGAGTGCATGAAGACAGAGACCACAAGAGGACCAACATTTGCTTAAAATTTCGTATAGAAAACAGACAGTTCAGGGTAAAGGTCCTTTTTGCCTTTAAGGCCATTTTGTCTTGAGGTCATCCAGAGTATTCCCTATAAACATACAGAGATATCGCTAAATGATGCCCCTATTGAAACTGCATGAGATCTCAGGGAAGTTAATATAGTCCTCTCTTCTTTTGAGGTTAGATTTGCTGCTCTGTTCATTTTCTTTTTCTCTAACAATAAATTTCTCCTTTCACACAGCCACTTAACAAATATATATACACACCCACACACTCCACCATACCATTAGCAAGTGTCACTAACAGAGATAAAGAAGATTCAGGTAGCCAGACCTAGACTTTTCCTAACAAATATGAGCTTTTTTTCTTTCTTTCTTTGAGTGTCGTTCTATGAGGCACTCGAACGGCATGTTCATTCCACCCAAAGCTACTGCCCTGCTGCTAGCTGCTTGGAGGACCCTTGCCCAAAATCCCCAGCTCAGGGGAATTTAGATACCCAGGGCTTGCATTCTTCCAGACTAACCACACTGCCTGAAGCTCCCCAGCTCTGTCTTTTACCCCTCCTGCGTTCCCCAGAAGGGTCTTTGCATCCTCTGTAGGACTTAAAATAGCAACGTGTCAGCTTTCTCACCAATATTCACCTTTTCCCAACACAAGAACTGAATCACCTTGCTGCTAACCCTTCTCATAACTTGGAAATAGATCATTGGTTTCCTCCAAGGGCAAACTGATATCACCTGAAAAAAGTCACAGGACCAATACAGTAAAGGGATGGTGAGGATGGCCAAGGCTATTTGAATACACAGTCATGTCAGCCAAGACCTGCACAACATAATCCTCTCCACTCCCAGACAACATATTGCCTGACACCTTACCTACACATAGGCCTATGAGACATAGGTCAAAGGTCCTCCAAAGTTTACTTATAGGGCAGTAATTGTTCCTTCCTATTGGTCCAGTTAGAATAATAACACATAAGATACAGCATGTTTTCTTCTCTGCAAAAACCTCATTCTTCAGACCCTAAGATATCACAATCTCTGTATTTTGTGGCTGATCTTTTTTGATTTTTTAAATATGTTTTGCTTTAAGTTCAGTTTTAAGCTAATTTACAAGGCGGAAATGTAAAGCTGGGCAAAAAGAGACTGTGCTTCCTCCGATCATCTCAAGGCCATTTCTAAATACAGGTGTAGATGCTACCCTCCAGTTCTCTGATGAAGTAGCAGTTCTTAATTAGGGAAGGCATATTTTCTGCTGCAGATCAGCTATTTCATACTAAGCTCCTTCAGAACCCTTTGACGTACCATCTGGAGCCTGATGACTTACTGCTTTTTAAATTATCGATTTGTTCCAGCTCCTCTTCTTCTGACACATCAGAAAAGAGCAAGTCCCAGTAGGTATTGCTCTAATATTCTCTGTGCTGAAGACTGATGCCCAGAGATCATTTAGATTCTCAGCAACGTCTTTATCTGCTCTAATTTCTACCTTTAATCTTCGGTGATCCAGTTTCTGAACAACCAATTAATTATTTCTACTCTGACTGATGTATCTAATGCATTCTTATTTTATGCCTATAGCTGTTTGCAGTCTAGCATATTTTTTAAATTTACTTCTTTACTAATCCTTATTTTAATCAATACACTAATGTATTAGTAAGCTAAGGTTAGTTTTTAAAAATTGGAAGGATTTTTGTTCGAGTCAAATAACCTCTCAAGCCTTGCCATTCAGTTGCATTGGTTTACTCCTTGTCTGCCTAATATTGTTTTTGTTAACAGCACACATGCCCTCCAGGCTCTATTATTGTTTTTAAGTAGAATTCATGCCCTCTTTAAGAATCTTTCTTTCTTCATTTTTCCCTCAGGAGCTTTCTTAACTAATCATCTCAATGCTATCAAAATCTGAAATCTGAAGTTTAGTTTTAGTCACTTTCCAGTACTTCATTTCCCACTATGATCCTGGGCAATATTATGTTCCTATTTCTGCTAGTGGTTTCAGATGCAGCCTTGAATTCCTTCCTCTATGTTGCTTAAAAGCCAAATCCAAGATTTAGATACCTAATAAGAGAAATTTGATCTGAAAATTTCTACATACCTATGAATCTATCCTCACCTGAAGGAAAGGACTTCTGTACCTCCTGTTTTGGGCCTCCCAGAAAGCAGAAATTAGGCAAGCCCAGTAGTGTAGGTAGTCCATACCAGTGACAACATGGTGATCACAGCATCCACCCTGAAGGAACAGGCTACTGATTGGCCTGTGGAAACTGTATGTGCTTGCAGAAATAGGAAGCCTGCACACAAATCAGTTGGAGCCAGCATCCTCCAGCTGAGGGGAAACTCTCAACCAGGCTGTGGAAGAATCACAGAGAAAGAAGAGGACATCTGCCCTCTACCTTGTTGATGCAGAATTCCTTGTTCAGAAGAGAACAAAAAGTTTCTGGAGTGAAGAGTGACTCTACAGTTTGGTGGTTTGAGGTCTCTGAGGAAGGTGCCCTAGGTTTGATCACCATTTGATCCTTAGCTCTTTATTTTAGCAGAGTGCGTTTACTGCAAAATCCATGGATACGTCCACAAAACAGCATGTGGAGCTTCAGCCTGGTGTCTGCTTATTGAGATTCTCCCTCAATACACAGGGAGAGATTATCTTTCTGAGGCAGGAGATGAGCAGGACTGTGTTTATGAAGTTAAAACCATGGTCTGAACCCAAATCTATCTCCTGTTCACAGAATGAAATCCCAAGACCCGGGTTTGAGCAACCTCTAATTTCAGCCTTAAAGCTTGACAGTTCATCAGCAGAGCAAGATGAATTGTACCTCAGGTCTACAAGAAAGCTAAAGGTATTTGAATGGATGGGCTGTAGGCTAATTTCAGTTACTCTCATTCTCAAATTGGTAGAAGTCTCTTCAGAATTTTCTTTTGATTCGCTGCTGACAAATGTAATTACTGTTGGACAACAGGGCTTCTCAGCCACATCCGTAACCAGCTTCCTCTTCACAAGTGGCCAAATGGTTACTCAGGCAGTAAAAGCCCCCACTAAGTGTCAGTTGAGTTTTAAATCATTTATTGTTAACAAGTCGCTGAAAAAAAAAAATCAGCTTACCTCTGGCCATGGAAAAGACAATGGGAATTAACACAGCACTGCCTAGCAAAACCACTGGAAAGGCTAAGCAATGGGTTGTTATTAATCATTTAGGAAGAGAGGAGGTGAAGCGGAGAACAACAAATGCGATACCCAAACCCTTCGCCGGCCTCTCTGGTGGCCTCCATGGCACGTGTCTTGCCAGGGGTCAGCCCTGTCATCACCGACCGTTTCACCTCAGCTAGCAGCACTCGTTTCAATCACCTAGAGCATTAGGTGCAACAAACTCAAAACAACTTTGTACCAGAACAGCCGCTGCATTTACCAAGGCTTTATTAACCACCCAAACATCGCAGCAGGCTCCCTACCTGCCTTCTGCACCTGAATGTAAAAGACCGAAGTTTGCAATGCTACTTTGGATGGAAACCAGCTCAGGTAGCAGACCTGTTTGGATATATCCTCCAATTCATATCACATATATTATCCAAGGCAGAACTGGCTGGCTCAGCACGTAAAAAGACTCAAGAGACGTAAGTCCTCCTGCATCAGGGGAAAAGCCCTTTGCTGGACTTCTCCATTAAACCTTCTCTAAATGCCCTGCCAGGCAACATCATGCTGCGACAGGGGCTGCCAGGGAATTCGCTGATCCGACACGGCTACCGCTGTTCTTTCCATGCCAAATTCAAAGCTTCTGAGCCCAAGACCAGGATGTCAGAAACACAATAAATCAACAGGAAGCTTCACCACGACTTCCCCACCTGCTGCCACTTTCAGCTGAGGCAGATTGGACTGAAGAACTGGAAGCAAAGTCTCCCATTGCCACATCAGTTTGCCCCATCCCAAATTGGTTTGGGACCCACTTGCTCGCCATGGCCTGTCAAGCCGCACGCGCCAAGGAGCAGAATGGAGCCCAGGCGCCCAAACCTGCTCACCGGCACCAGGACCCTGCTCCCCAGGAGCACACGGAGGGGATGCCCCGTGCACTTGGGCAAGCATTTGCAGCTGCCTTCACCCCGTGGGTCTGGCACATGCTGGACCCACGGGACAGCCACTGCCAAACGCAAGGCAAATGGCATCGCGCCCCGCGCTCGGCCCCGCTTGAGCCCTCGCTGCGGAGCTGCCCCTGTGCTTACCTTCCCGAGAAAGGCGTGCGTGGGGACGGACAGTGTCGCAGGGCTGCTGGAGGCAGCCGGGAAGCGGCGCGTTGCTGCGGAGGCCGGCGAGGAGCGCGGCGAGCAGCGCGGCCGCCCCCGCGCAGGCGGCAGCTCGCGCGGCGAGCAGGGCCGCCCGGCCAGCCCTGGCTCTGGCACAGCGCTTCTCATGCAGCTGCTCCCATTAGGGCAACCAGCTCCGAAGCCAGCCCCTGTCTCGGCCCCTCCGAGGGAAAAAACGTTGCCTTCAGGCACTGGTGTCACTTCAACTGAGGATGTCGGCTTGCCTGCCCAAAAATTGCATTGTAAATCATACTGGAATATATTCCAGGTTCAGCACGGGCATATTATTTTTCTAAGAGAAAATGGGGACCCTAAAAAATAGTATGCAACACGAATGGTAAACAGGGAGGACTGCATAGAGAGATGCTTCTGGGTCAGGGCTGTGCTGCTTCTTGGTTTAACAGCACCATCTCCTGGGTAGCTCCAGCATTTTGCTCGGGTGCAAGAATTCCTCTGCAATTTCCCTGGCCTGGCAGCATTTTCCACAGAGGGCTCTTTTCTTTGAGAGCCAGAAACTCTACAACTTTTATTTTAACTTAGGTGCTTTGGTCCTTTCAGGAGAATTACTCTTCTTGAACATGTTTCCTTGTACTTTAGGGAGACAAATTAGTAAACACATGAAATACTCGAAGAAGAGCACTTCCTGGATTGTGTATATTTTTAAATTACACACTACAAGACGCTCTTGAATACCAGCCCTAATACTCAAACATTCACTGTTTAGAAACTATCAGTATGTAGCTAGTTTTCATGGACCAAATTCTATTTGAAGCACACTAAACAATGAAAAGACTCTTTTTAGAAGATACCTACATTTTCTTCATGCAAAAATAATCTTAAACCTACTTGAAGTGTTTAGATTTTAGGCAAGTGGAATGGTGGGAAAGAACAGAAGTGTTAGGTTTCACAGTATTATTCAAAAACAAGATCTTGCATGACAAATAGTATCTCAAAAATATGTATTGCAGTGTACGCTTGAAGCTTTAAAACATCTTTTGAGATACCCTTGTATAATTAAGTATTCTTCACTCACTAGACCATAGGTTTAAGAAAAAAGACTCCAGGATTTTATTCTCAGCTCTATGGTAAGAGTGACTAGCAAATCACTTCTCTTTTCTTCAATTTATGTTGGTCTGTAAAACAAATATTTGAGTGCCCTACTTCATTATTTTGAGACTAAATCATACTTAAAATCCTTTGGGCTTTAAAGAATGGACTTATATGAAAAATAAAAAGTGGTTCTTCCCTATTCAACACTCCTCCAAAGCCTGTTTGGCTCTGTTCACCATTAAGTGCCACGTATAATTTTATAGCAGTTCATTTAAAAAAAAAAAAAAAAGAATACTAAATAAGCCTCCAAGTAAACTTTATGTTAGCAGGGACAGAGTATAACTACAGATACACACATGCATGTACCTCTGTGAAGGCACAGGAACAGTCTCATGGCTTTTCACATAGAACAGCAGCAGCAATTAAAAAGGAAAAAAAAATGTCCTGCAGTTTCTTCTTAGTATTAACTTCTTAAACTATCAAAACTATTTCAAAAGTTGATGTTGAGCTCAATCTTTGAATTCTTCTTAAGCCCTGCAAACCATCACCACCTGCATGTATCTAAATTACCATTTGAAAACTGTAGCAGCTATTTCAACAGTCAGAGAAGCGAATTTCAGGTGATTTTGCACCTATTGAACACATTTTAAAGACTTTCTCCATCTTTACGGAACTCCATCCTGTGCTCTCCTAAGCCTTATCAGAACTTAAACTTATTTTCACTTTTTATACTTTCACATACAAATGTAGAGAAGCTCTTAAAGAACCACCATGACAAAGCAAAGACACAGATACTACGACCTGAAAACTACTCTTATTTCCCCTACCTGTTTCCTATCCTATCACAAATTGCAATGCCAGTATTAAGGCCCTTGTTTTTAGTTTACCTTACACCAGTTAAAGTCTGAGTTTGAAATGTGAGTTTCTGCACAGACCTTCCAGAAGGAGAGAAAAAAAATGAAAATAGAGACTGAATCCAACTAGCTACTTCAATCTTCTGTGTAGTTAAAACCTATTGTTAAAAAAAAAAAAAAAAAAAAAAGTCAAGATAGGCCTGAAGTCATTGTATCAATGGGTGGTTTCTATAGCAATAATCAGGCCAGGTGAAAGACAAAGGTCCTTTAAAGCAGAATTGCTTGGTAGAACAAGTAGCATCACAATTAAAAATGCCTAATAACAACCACAACCTTCGTCAGACCCTGATGATTTTCAGCTTAACCCTTCCAAGGGCTAAAGCAGAAAGCAAGCTTGGCCAGGCACCTAATGGAATAAACAATCCAGTCTCTCAAATGCTCTTTAACCTGCCTTACTGCTCCCTCAACCTTTCTTCCTTCACAGAGGCTCTATCAGGGCCCTGCCTATCTTGTAAGAAACGAACATTTCTTCTTAGACAATCCTGTAATACGGATGAAAAATCCAATATAAGAAGATCTGTTTTTCAGAGGGGATACAAACTGGATTAGAGAAGGATTTACTCTTAAAAATGCCAATTTCACATTTTAATATTCCTTTTTGTAAATGTAGGCACTGAAAAGGCCTTCATTGTATTCTTAGCGATGAAATACTTGCCATGATATGATTCTTTGACTTCACATTTCTATGCTTGGCTGTTCTCCATGCACTTCACTAACACTGACAGACTGCTGGAAAAACTTTGCTGCAGTCCCTAGTCCACTTTTTGAAGCAAGTCTCAATATTCACTCAGAATAAAAAGAAAAGGCCTCTGTACCATGACTCAAATAAGGTCTTAGTTACTGTATTACTTAGTTACTATATTACTTCATTTTACTACTTCATTTTTCATATTACTACTATATTACTATATTACTTAGTTACTATATTACTTCAAATATTTCAGGCATTTTATATTGCACAGGTTTATTTTCCTGTGCTCATGTCAGGAAAATATTGACCACATCAGAATCTTTGCTAGCAAATTCAAACCAAGGAAAAGGACATTAGAGCTGAGAACACCCCTTACCACATAACCATGTATTTGTGACCTCCTTCCTTCTGCTGGCCACCTTCCCTGAATTTTCTCTCACTTGGGAACAGTATTCCCCTCTGTGAGGCTTTAATCCATCAGCTTCTGGGGGTATTAGCCCTCATTAGGAAGGCAAACAAATCAAACCACCCTGCTTCATACAGAAGAGGCAAGAAAAGTTAAGAGATATAAAGACCTGACTTAATTCTGATATGCTGAACAGGTGGGCTCATTTAGGTCAGTTTTTTACTATGGCAGCAGTAGTAGAGGTGTAGGGCAGACCTCCTCAAACAAGAACTAAAGTAACAAAAGAAAAGATTCTAATTAGACGAGTATTCTGATGGCATTATTCAATGATAGCTAGCTAGTTTACATGGCTTTTTTTCTCATTGTAAACACTCAGTACGGAAATATAGTCAGCATGAGGTCAGAAGTCTTGCTGGAAGAACAGTGAGCCAAAATATGCATTGGATATGACACACTAAACTGGAAATAGCAGGAATGGGACAGTTTGGTGTTCCTGGAGCTGGCAACTCAGTACACCTGATCTTGATGAAGGGAAGCAGTGCAGGTGGCAGTGCTCATTCACAGCCCCACTGCTTGTCTCATTAAGACATGTTCTTGTAGCAGCATAGAGATCCCCAAGACCAAGGTTTGCTTCTCTATGCACTAGGAAAAGATGGCACAGAGAGCTCTCTGCTTTCAGTTGTCTTTCTCAGGAGCTTCAGACAGACCTGGGGCAGCGTTCTCAAGCTCTTGAGCCCTGCTACCTCTTCTGCTTCATTCTCCATCATCATTTTGCTGGATGACAACCAGGGAAGGAAGAGCAGCAGGACCCAGGGGGCTCTCCGCATTTTCCGCTGCATTTGCTGCCTCCTCCGTTCAGTGGCAATTAAGTGCCCCTGGGGGGAAAAGTCACCTTTCACCTTCAGTATCCTTTGCAGCACAACCAGGACCTCCCCGTTGATCTTTCCAGCACCAGCCCTCCGGTGTGAGTTCAAGTACATCTACTGCTGTGACACCAAACTATAACCTTATCAGTAACCTTCCCTCACGTCCCAAAGCACAGGATGAGAGCAGCTGCAAACCTCTCATCAGGATGGTATGTAGGGGTTTTTTCCCCATAAAAATCATCTAACTTGATTTTCCCCTGTGTCTATAAGCTTATGCTTTTTGGTCTCTAGTTTGAGGGAAAGTAAGAGCTCATCAGTAGAGCACAGAACACTGTGCATTTTCTAAAACTATCAACCCACTTGAGGACTCATTTGTTAGGCCAGGACTCTCAAACAACTCCTAAAAACGCCTCCTTTGGAGCCTCTGAAGTCCTACGCCTTAAGTAGATGTTGACTTCATATTGCAACAAGATTAACATACGCATCTGCACAGATGCAATAGGTAAAATGCCTGTGTATGAGCACATAGACTGGACAAAAACACAGATCAAAATCATATATTATACTCCTATGTCTACTGTGTGTACTTTATGGTATTTAAATCCTTTTACTTGCTCAATGGCAACACGTTACAATCAGGCAAATGACTGATATAAACAGTATTGTATGTTATGCAAAATTTGAACAGAATAATGACTTATTGGTTTGACTAATCTAGACAGGCAGTTATTTGTATTTTTATTAACAGTAGGAACTCCTGAAGGGAAAAAAAAAAAAAAAAAAAGTGACTGTTTAGATGAAGGAGGAACTGACAATGCTAAAGTTATTTTATGTTGAAATAGCAGCAGATAGAAATACTCAACTTTCATTAAATAAGAAAACTCTTATGAAAAGGTAGATTTGTCTACTGTTACATTAATGTCACCTCCATGTCAGGAAGGACTTTTTTACTGTTAGTGTGACAGGAGAGCCCTGGCACAGGCTGCCCAGGGAGGCTGTGGAGTCTCCTTCTCTGGAGATCTTCCCAACCCGCCTGGATGCCGCCCTGTGCCCCGCGTGTCCCTGCTGGAGCAGGGGGTTGGACGAGATGATCTCTAGGGGTCCTTTCCAACCTCAAGCGCTCTGTGATTCTGTCAGTTGCTCCTTTGACACAAATAATTAAAGTCTTTGGAAGTTCATACATTTTTTCCAAATTTTGTTTTATATTCAGAATGGCAAAAACTCATATAATCTGAATAGCAAGAAAAGTATTTCATTTACGGGAATTCAGGGGAGAAGGGAGGGAAAAAAGGTGGGTAGGGGGAAAGCTGAAATGGAGAGAACTAGCCTTCACCTATCGTTAGTCCATTCCATGAATGTAGTACTCTTGCACTAGTTATGCATACAATATGGTCAATAATATGATTATGATTTAGTCAAAAATGAAGCCTTCAAGTGTATTTTATTAGTAACCAGTGATCATTCAAGTCCCTACTTGTATCACAGCTTAGCACCTTTATTTCATGCGAGAATAAACAGTAAAGTTCACACTCTAGTCAGTGATGCTATTTAAAATATTGTTTACTGTAACTGACATATACTTCATAAATTCTGAACCAATATAGTTTTCCCCCCAGAGAGCTTGCAAAAGCAGAAGGGGGTTTAGAACTGAAACTTGCATGAAATTGCTCATGTTCAATGCTACTCTACAAGCTACAGTCCTGATTTCTTCCACTATTCATAATCATTCCTTACTCTGAAAAAGCCATATTTGTCACAGGTGGTGGAAAATTTTTAAGAATATATTTAACTGAAGAGTAGGATGAGCTTCCTAAGAGAGAGGTGAGAAAAAGATATTGTAGACAATCAACATAAAATACAGTTTATTTCAGATCATTTGCCTAATTCACATTCAAACTTTTTATTAATAAAAGCAAGCTACACTTAGAAAAAGCTTAGTGAATTTTTATCTTCAGCAGTTTTGTTGTACAGCTTAAGCTACACTATTTAAGATAACTTCTTTTAACTTAGGGAAACAGGTTACAGGTTACACAGCTCAAAGTCGTCAGAGTCTTCCCAACAAAGAAATGGTTATCTGCTCAGTGGCCCATCTGCTGCCTTCATTATCTACATGAAACATTTCATTTGTTTATCCCGTGTTGGATGGCTACACTCTTTGAAGCACAGCAGTCAGGAGAAAATACCAGGAAATGCAACAAATCTAAAGAGATAACTTGGTAACTAATAAGTAGTATAAAATTACAGTAACTGAACTCTTCTTTCCCTATGTTAATTCAAGCAAGTAGACTGAAGCCTTGAGCAATTACCACATTTTTAGCACTGATACATAGCGTGCAATATAAAAATGTATATAAGCAGGGGGGAAAGCCACTTTGCAAGAGGTAGAAAATGTTTTTATAAAATTTTTAGGCACAATTATCAGCAGTCTTTTAAAAGCCATCAGCAAGTTACAAAGTAATAATGACCACTATACATGTATTTGTACTAGTGTGTTTATTTTTACCCTTTGGAATAAAAGCATATTTCACACACTCTCACATTGTCTGTCTGCTTCTGTATTGTTTGAAGACTGTTTTTCTCCTATACTGTATGAGGTTACAGAAATTTTACAGGCTCTCTGGAAGTCTTATCACTAGGTGTTCATACAAAAAGAAAAAGCTGCTGTACTATTAGGTAATACTTTCTGAAGAGAAGCAAGAGAACTGCAAACCACGTTTGCATAGGTTCATGTATCAAAGAACAAGAAAACATACACAATCCATAAAATAATATTAGATCTTTTGGTTTACTCTTGCCTTGGAGAAGATAATCCTCTTAGATGCGAACTTTTTTGCACTATTTCCACAAATGTATGCTTATAGTGCAGTGGTTACACTCAAATTTTCACAACAACATCCATAAATCAGAATACCACAATTACTACATATTTACCATACACTAACAAACACTCACAGATACTCTTAGTGTCAGTTCAAAAAGATGCTTTCTTTCAGGAAAAAGTACATAAGGCTTTTCTGGTAACAAGTTCTTGTCGAGGATTTTCTTTATTCCTGTAACGCATCTTTTTGCTTGTTTTACTTTTTGTCTTGGTCTTTTTCTGCATCCAGAAGGGCCGAACGGATTCCTAACTTCTTCAGCTCTTCTACTAGATCTCCATTCTGATGCATCTGAAGGAGTATGTCACAACCACCGACAAATTCACCATTGAGGTACACTTGTGGGATGGTAGGCCAGTTAGAGTAGTCTTTTATTCCTGCATAAAAGAAAAATATATATATATAAAATGATTTTCCTCCACCCTCACACCAAGTAGATTCAAACTATAAACAGAATTCATTGCTTCAGCCTGACAGAGCTACTGACAGAGAAATTTTAGCTTTAATGAGAAAAAAGTATTATAGAAGCTGTGTGAGGAAAACTGCTTTATACTTATTTTTGGTTCTCAGAATTAGTAGTTGTGTGTTCAAAGACACAAAGTCAGCTCCTATCCAGGGGAGTTGGAAAGTGAGCAAATATATTTTCATGTGATTAAAGAAATGTAAATGTTTCTCAATGATTGTAAGTCCCCAATTTTTAAAATACTTTATATTTGTTCTTAATTCATACAGCAACAATTGCTACAGCAAGCTCAGCTGCGAGATACATCCACCCCTTTAAAAGCCCTGTAAACTTCAAATTACTTTATCTTTCACTGCCAGACTTGACAGCCCAAGGGAGGGGCCCAAATGTCAAATTCTCTTAAAAGCTCTCACCCTTTAAAGCAGAACTAGAACTGAAGTTCTGTGTTAAACGCAGAACTGAAGTTAAAAACTATACCACATAGAATGCAAATAACTACATAGAGGACAAATATAAGACCATCCAAAAATATTAACTGATCGGTTAGTATAAACTGAGTCCCAATTTGCGCTTAAAAGAAATATGGAAAGAAAAGAAAGAACAAACCTACCACCCCTACCAACAAAACCAGAAGGATCAGCGTACCTAATTTGTTACTTTTAAAATAACCATCCATGCTAAAAGTCATTATTTTTCTACCACGGAAAAGGCAGTTAAAACTCCATATCTACACACCCTTATACCTAGTCCATCAACAAAATTAGATAACTAATTTAAACCCACTGTCTTATGTTTCCAGTGTGCAATTCTGCCTAAGGCATGAAGGGCCATACAGAGAACTCAAGGCTGCAGACAAGGCAGGTGCCCTTCCAGATCATCAGGAACAGCCCAGGGGCTGCCAGGAGCCCATGGGTCCCACACCCTTCAGCAGAGGCTGCCAAAATATTAACCACAGAAATGGGCCTGGGCAGCAAACAACACAGGGAAAATAAAGTGCTTTAAAAAAAAAAAAAAGAAAAAAGAAAGAAAAAAGAAAAAAGAAAGAAAAAAAAAAGTATTTA
>NW_020455966.1:0-1871 GCF_003342845.1 Nothoprocta perdicaria
CAGGGCCACTCAGGGGGCACAGGCACCCCAACCGCTAGTGTTTCTGTCGCCACAATCATCGTCAGGCCATGCCTTCTCAGGGTATACTGGGGGATTTCTTCCGACAAGAGCATCTGGGCAACAACGATTAAGACTACCACCAGGTSYGTYACATCAACSTTTCCTATGGGARGGCCTTTTCGGATTCTTGAGGGGTCTGTCTTTTCTCTTTTTGTTACCCCCTTCCTTCTCCCAATGGCTTTCATAGCCGAGGAGCTTCTCCCTCTACATATCCGACCGGTCCAGAGTTTTGTGGGGTCTTCCCCACAGCCATCTCTGAAAAATATAACGCTGGTATCACACCAATTAATAACAGTTGTGTAGACTGGGCCAGACAGCCTAGCTCTTTGTTTGTTTTAATTTTTTCACCTACTGAAGCAGGACGATTACTTAATATTTGCTAGCCAAATAGTGAGACCGATCATTCTTCCCATGGACGAGAGGTGGTCGACAGGCTCCAAGCTTGCGGGCGTCCCCACAGAGACAACGTTGGTCTCGGTTGGAGTCTTTCCCCGTCTCAGTTCCATAATTATTTTATATCTGGCGTGTCCTGACATGTAGGGCCCATACGTGTCAGGAGGCGACCAGAGGGCGGGCAAAGCTCCACCTTTATCATTATGYAACTTTCCCTGGTGTGCACGAATGGCCACCAGTGAGGGTCTCTGGTCTCACACCAATTAATTCAGAGGAAGGGTAGATTGTTTTGTTTGAACATCAGGTCAAAAGCATCGAGAAGGAACCTACCAGATCTCATTTTCCTTTTTAACAGCCACGTATCCCTGCCCATGAGATACTAGCTCCCATCCCGCCTCCCTATCCGTCGTCCCTGGGAAGCGAGCTTTGACTGGAGGGCCCGTCTCCGGGGCGCATGACCCCCCATGCCGCTCTACTGGGGCCATCTCTCCATCCCCACGAACGAAGTGACTGAGTGAAAAAAAAGCACACAGTGAAAAAAAAAGGCACACGGTTAAGAATTATTGCTTGATGGCTAACAGGGTTTCCGTCTGAGAAGCGCAGCTAAAGCAGTATGCTGCAGAAAGCAGCTAAGCGTTATTATCAAGACACACACACAAACACACACTGGTGGTCCGATCTCACCTAGCTGTGCACCCCACTTGTGAGTTCCACCTACACAAACTACGGGCAACACGACCTCACTTAGCTGTGCACTCCACTAGTGAGTTCTCCCGTTCAAAACACACATACACACCGGTGGCACGACCTCACCTAGCTGTGCRCTCCACTAGTGAGTTCCACCATTTACTTGCTGAACACACCCTCACGGTCGGTTTATTATCAATAGTACACAAACACACGATACGGCGGCACAACCTCAGCTAGCTATGCACCCCACTAGTGAGTTTCGCCGTTCAAAGCACACATACTGCGGTGGCACGACCTCACGTAGCTATGCACCCCACTAGCGAGGTCCACCGTTCAAACACACATACACACCCCGGTGACACGATCTCACGTAGCTACGCACCCCACTACTGAGATCCACTGTTCAATTGCCATCCTCGTCACCACTTATGTTCTGGATGAGTTCAGGGCTCGGCAATTGAAAGCACACGCACTGAGAGCAACATCCACCCCTTAGTTTATTTAGGACAATTCACACTAACATCACACTAAAGCAAGAYGACTACTTAGYAACTACCTGCGGAATGAGGCGCCTATGTAGCAATTACTTACGAGAGGATACTTGCCAGCAGGACAGCGAGACCGATCATTCCCCCGCCGTGGACCAGAGGTGGCTGACAGGCTCCAAGCTTGCGGGCGTCCCCGCGGAGACAACGTAGGTCTCGGTTGGAAGTCTCTCTCCCCCTCTG
>NW_020455966.1:2396-25433 GCF_003342845.1 Nothoprocta perdicaria
ACAGGTGGTAATCCAGAAAATGAGAAAGACAGCTCATGTTGCAACCACTGGTAAAACGGTCATCTTGCTAGAAGTCAAATTGTATCATAATTGAATTGAAGCAGATCACAGAGGCYAGGAAACTCTTCAATCAGGAGTTTGTAGATTTTAGCGCAGATGCAAAAACAAACAAATAAACAAACAAATAAATGAAGTGTCAGAACAAAAATTATTTAGAATTTAGTTATCTCCCAGCTAACTCTCTTTACCACAAGGATGCCAAATTATATTATGTTGTGTTTACTCTTCTATTTTGTTTTGAAATAGGAAGGAATGACTAAAGGTTCTTGAAAATTAATTAACAAAATTACAGTATTCTCAATGTGTTAAGAAGTATGGATGTAGAAACTTTAATATCTAAAACTCTTGCATTTTGCAGGCAAATGTTCCAACTTCTAGGTCAGTATGTAATTGAAAGTATCAAACTCTAAATATTCATCCTTACAGAAAACCTTCAAATTGTAAGTGGATTGACACACATATTGCACAGTCCTCATGCCAAAAATGTAGTGAGGTGGAGTGTAGACATGAACCTAGGTGAACCTACCTAGGTTCCACTACTGAAAAGCTTACCGATTAGAAATTGACTTTCTTCATAATTCTTTAAGTATGTCCTGCTTAATCTGTTTATATTATGGGCCTATCTTTTACTGAATTTACCTTTCATTTTGAAGTGAGCAAAATGCAGTATCTTTGGTCTGTATTTCATTGTGCTGAAGCAAAAATAAATATTTTCAAAATTTCTAATGTCACTAATTTCCCCTCCAATTTTTTGTAAAATAACATTTTAGAGTATTCCATAATTTTAAGTTTCAATTTCAAATTAATTTTATTTTCCTTTCACTGTATGTTGCATTGTTATTTTTCATGTCTTGCTATCAATAATAATTCATAATGATAATTCATTTGAATTTCAAAGAAAAATTGCTTCTTTTAGCTGCTGTTCTTTTTAAATTATGGGGCACTAGCATTTAAAATTAAAGAGTATCAGAACTCCTATCAATATGGATATTTCAGAAACACCATAAATGGGATGCATCAGTCCACTAATTAACATTACTACACAGCTATTTCATAAAATAAAATAAAATAAAATAAAATAAAATAAAATAAAATAAAATAAAATAAAATAAAATAAAATCTAGGAGATTACTTAGATATAATTTGGATCTGACAATCTGCACTCACAAGGTAGATATACAGATGTGTTTTGTATCACAAAACATTTTTTTTTTTTCTATTAGGGCTATTAACCCAATTAAAGCTTTGCTATGCAGCTTATATACATAATAATACATTTCAATACAGCAGTGTAAGAATTAGGTAAAATTAAAAAATTCATACTGTGCTTACACATATTGAGGGAGTTTTTATAGACTGAGGAACACATTGATGTAAATGAACATAAAGTTTTGATATAAATAATCAGGTTATTTATAAAAATAAGTGATAAAGTTTGACACTAAGTATAAAGCCTAAAGTTTTCACTGTCTCTACAGCAACTCACATTACAAGTACTGGAGATAAAGAATTAAGTTGTCTATTACACACACCTGTTTACTCAAATACATGAAACCACAGCTCATCTGTTGAAATGTCAGATAAAAATCAGGAAGGGAWGGAGAGTTGCTTCAGCAACAATCACAGAAGTAATAATGGATAACATTGAAATAACCCCAGTCCAGGTCTCCTTGGCAGACTCAACCCCAACACCTAGACTGAAGTTTCCTGTTGCAGCTCCATACCCCTCATGATACGTTACTATTCCATGTCCCCCTCCTGATCTGGTCCTCAAGTTTTCCATGCCATGTCCCTTTTCCTCCTCCGTGTACCTGTCCTGTCTCTGTCTTCTGAAACAGTCTACAGACAACCCACACATGGATCTGTGGATCTCTGTCCACAAGCAGCCTCTGTCACTTCTGAGCCTAGATCCCTGCAGATTTGAGGAAACACCAAGAGAACTCTGAGGAAACATCAAAGCCCCACAGGGCCACGGTGGTGCCAAATCCTGCCCTGTTTCTGATCCTGTCTCCTTTTGCTCTTGACTGATCTCTCTGAATGGATGCTGGACCAGGATCATGCTCTTCTATGTCAGGGACTGTTGCTGGACTATGCTGTCACTGTCTGTACTCAGACCCTGTAGCCTCTCTGACAAGTAGGGACACTGGGGTCACTCTCTGCTCCTAACTTCTTCTATCTCCATAAGCAGCCTACTCCTCCATCTCTCTGACAAAATGCCATTTGGATCCTGGAAAGTAAGACTGTTGCAAATTAGAGAAAACTAAGTTTTAGTACTTCTGAGGAAAATAAGATTTATGGTTCACAATAAAAGATTAATAGCCTGCCATTTAGGATCAAAACTTTGGGGTTGATTTGAAAATGGTTTTACGACTTTAGACTGATTTTTAAATCAAGAAGGCTGATCCATGTAAGAACTGAAGTTAACATTTTATTTAATTGGGGAAAAATAWTTTTTCTTCCTTTTATCAGCTTTTTCCTGACTTTAAATCAAATTTTTAAGTGTGATAATACTGACACAACCAATACCAATTCCAGCAGAAGTTATCTCATACAGGAGGCACACCAATAAAATTTAACTTTCTAAAATTGTACTTATAAAAAGGCTATTAAATCCATATGTGTATGCCGTGCATCTGTGAGTTACAACTTGAAATGCTATGTAATAACTAACAGTTCTTGCTTCATTGTTACTCAAAATTATATTGGCCTGTGTCCAAGTGGCCTAATTGGAGCCCTCTATTCATGCTAAAATTTGAAAAACTGTGATGGTGAACTGTTGGTCATGTTATTTTGACAGAAGAACACTTGTTATTAGAAAGAAATCTAATGAAATGCAAGATCCCAGTATATAATTTTAACGTTTACCCCAAAATATTCAAAAAGATTTTTCCAGCTATAACTAACACTGAAGATGTATTATGAACTGAGCTTTGGTCTGAAACTCATGCCACGTGCATATTCATAGTTTTGCTAAGGGAGCCCACCTATATGAGGGAAAAACAAACAAACAAACAAACAAACAAACAAACAAAACCCTAAGAGTTATACTCCAAAATACAGACGCAAACCATTTCCTACAAGGTTATATACAGAAAAGAAAGGAAGACTTTTTTTTTTTTTTTTTTTTTTTTGAGTTTGCTGGCTGCACTGGAATCTGCCAAAGCTCCAACTGCTATAATGGAGCCATTTATATCACTATTTATCATCCAGTCTCCTGGATGTCAGATTAAGGGGAAAAGCTGGTACAACAATCTGATATTTTTGCTGTTTTAGGTAAATCTTTTCTAAATCCCTAAGCTAGGCTTCTGCTTAGTATGAGGAATAATTAGACATCCAGCAAGGAAATTAACCATATGAAATCTGGGCAAAGACAGTGAACCAGATTACTGTCCTGCATAGGCAGAAGTGGGAGGTCAGAAGTGAAAAATAGTGGTCAGAACCTTGACCTAGATGAGATCTTCTGAATGAGACCAGTTCCTTGTGTACACATCATCTTCACTGTCCTTGGCCCCAAAATCTGCTTATGAAGCCAGCAATCCGGAACAGGATTTCATCCAAAACTTTTTAAAGTTTCCATGGAGTTTGAAAAAGCAGATTAATAATATCAAAGGTCGAATGTTTTGTTTTCTTATTGAGATTTTTTTTTAGCCCTAGAGAAATGAAGATMATGAACTTTACAAATGTGATGATTGAATAAACGACCATAAAATCTACTCCAGAACAACTTTTAGAAGGAATTGCCTTTCTGAAAGAGCCATGTACATACAGTAGGAATATTATCTACTGGAAATTAATTTTTAGAGGAAGGATATTAATTCTGTGACATGGATAAATTTCAGGATAATGTAATGTATTTTTCTCTTTTTCTTTTTTTTTTTTTTTTCTTCTTAACTGCCAATCGCTTAATAAGAACCCCATAATCCAGTTATAGAACCCCACACAGTTCTGTAAGTGTGATCTTGCCATTCCTGGAAAATATGGGCATTTCAGATATAATCCAAATTAACCTTCACTATATTTTACCAAAATGTGTATATACATCTTGATAACCCTCCAGACATTGCATGCAGGAACTGTTCTTAAGGCTGTATTATTTAATTACATTATTATAGCTCTTTTCTTTCTATCTAATCAAAATATTTATTGAAGTTATGTATGTGCTTAAATAATTTGCTAGGTAGAAATGTCATTGTTATCCTCCATGATACAGATGAGCAAACTGTTATCAAAAGTGGAAGTAGTCAACTATTCTGTTGCCTGAAGGCCTGAGGAAGAGAGATAAAAAAGAAGATCCCTTGAATTAGTGCAATCAATCTTTCTTATTCCATGGGCAATATTATTGTAGTCAGAATATGATGCATACAACAACAATAATTTGTGCTGTTTATTCAGCATTATAGTCAATTTCCTATTTCTTGTAACTATGAGGAATGACAGATAACTATACTGTTTTAATTTTGTCATATATTCTTTCTCCTTTTGTTAAAATTAGGAACTCTGTCAAGGCAACCCATGCCCTAGACACAATATCAGATGTTGATCCTGAGCACTATCACACCTAGTAAGGTAATTGTTTTGTTTCATGAAGCATGTGTGTCCCAATATCCTTCATATAAAGTCCTCAGCTCAAATGTCATGGAGAAAACAGGCTGGGATTCTGATTTCAAGATAGATTTCCTTTGGCACATCTGATGATGTAGGATAAGTAAAGTTTAACACTTATACTTACTTAGATGAGGTACATTAATACATAATTATAACAAATCTCTGGGTATTGCAGTTTGATTATCCTCAAGAAGATAATATCTGTCTATCTGAAAATTATACTACATCCTCACAGTAAATATACAGGAAAAATATCCAAAGCTTAGGAAAATTACAGGTGTTCGGGATAGTAGCTAATTTATTTATTTGTTTACAGTTTAATAAGAAATGTATAATGCATTCTACTAAAATTTGTCTTGGAAGAGGGAGAAACACTTACCTTGAGTCTTGCATTCTGGACAAGAAAACTGCTTTCCTTCAGAGCATATATGTGTGCATTACTGGAGAAAATAAATAAATAAACAAATATTTCTCAAGGTGGGGCCATAAGGAATTAGAAACTAAAGAAGAGGGGAGACAATAACAGAGAGGTAGCAAAAGAAGGAACTACTTACAGTAGGAATGCAGAGATAATGAAAAGAGAAAAGGAAAGAGAGAAAAGTAAGAAATTTATGCAATCCAAGAGAATTGTGTGAGCTTGTCACGATCCAGGAGGCCATTAGCAGCTGCACGGATGTGGACATGACTGAAGAAAAAGAACTATTCTGCTAAAACTATTATAGTGAGCTGGACAGGCAACTCTTTTCAGATGATCTTTATTTTAACCATCTCTATGTGCATTTTTTAAACCTTTGCTGCTCTTTATTTTGTTCAAATGAGCTTTAAATAATATTAAATATTCAAATAGCTTTAAAAATATTTCAAAATATGTTAAAGTTTTACTTGACGTTCTTTTAATATATTTTATGTTGCTCTATAAAAGAAAAAAAAATGTGAGCACATCTACTTCACACCTTTGTAGATGTGGAGAATGTTATAAATACAAGGCATGCCATTCAAGGGAGTATAATCATTATTTAAAAAAAATGATTTAGATAGACAGCATTCCAATCATGTCAGTTAGCATTTCTCAACATTTAAATAGTCTGTTGATCTAAGATGTTTGCATGTGGGGTAAACACAGCTGAAAGTATCAGTGAAATTGTATATAGACATTTAAAATAATGTCTAATTTTGCATTAATCAACAGCAGAAAAAACAAGTTACATTTTCTTGTATGTATGTCTGTGATTTAAAAGTAAGAGGAAAAAAAAGACAGACCTAGTTGCTCTGCACAGAAGGAGAAACTAGACTCACTAATGGTCCCTTTTCCCATTGAACAGCAAACATTTCACATTTTACATAGCTTTTTGCTACATTTGGTACAGTAATCTCTATCAAGGGGCAAATTGACTTTCCTTTCACAGATCATTAGCAGCTGCAATCCAGCCAATAAGGTTTGCATGAGCTGGCTCTAAATTGTCTCTAAGTTCAGACATGAATTCATTGCAGCACTATAAGGAATACTAAATAAAAAAAGATATTTTTAAAGTAACACAAAACTTTTGGTTTAGTAATTTTAATAAATTATTTCTGTATTATTGATGTACCATTTAAACCTTTCATTTGCAAGGGATTTCTGCTTTCAAATACATAAAATGCATATGGTCAAGCAGTATTTTATGCCAAAGTACATATTCTCAAGAGACTGGATAAGAATAATCACTTAATTCACATTATTTCTGTATCTGCATTATGGTAGGGATCATCCCAAATATTTGGCTGACTTTGAGCAGGCATAAATTTTACTTCTGAAATGTTCTTAGCGGGCCAGAAATAGAGAATAGTGCACTTGTGTCTTTGAGGTGAAATAGTTCGTTTGAAACTGATGTTGGCAAGACATTTACAATACTCTAATGCACTACTTACTTACGTAGATTTATACATGGGTAAATGTGGATTTGCTAATGCATATCCTCTGCCAGAACTTAGTCTCCAGTATGGCTATATTTGTCTTGTATATATCAAACTTTCTTTGTGCTTTCCCTCAAAAATCCCATCGGATTACCTTTGCAAAAACAGGAGGGGAATGAGAGATCACTTTATTTTTCTTTTCTTTTTTTTCTCCTAATAACTAGAAGAATGGTCTTTCTGTCAGTGTACAGCCATTACAGTACAGTTTACTGCCACATAATATGGGAAAGATAAAGCATTTCTCCTGTCATAGAATCATAGAATCATAGAATGCTTAAGGTTAGAAGGGACCTCAGAGCTCATCTAGTACAACCCCCCTGCTCACACAGGGTCACCTAGAGCACGTGGCACAGGGCTGCATCCAAGTGGGTTTTAAAGATCTCTGAAGAAGGAGACTCCACAACCTCCCTGGGCAGCCTGTTCCAGGTCTCTGTCACCCTCACTGTCAAAAARTGTTTTCTTAAGTTCCTGTGGAACTTTTGGTACTTCAGCTTGTGGCCATTTCCTCTAGTCCTATTGCTGTCCACCACTGAAAAGAGGCCGCCCCCTCCTCCTCACTCCCTCCCTCCCTTGAGGTAGATATACACACATTGATTAGGTCCCCCCTCAGCCTTCTCTTCTCCAGGCTGAACAGGCTCAGCTCTCTCAGCCTTTGCTCTTAGGGCAGGTGTTCCAGGCCCCTGATCATCCTGGTAGCCCTGCGCTGGACTCTCTCCAGCAGCTCCACATCCCTCTTGTACTGGGGAGCCCAAAACTGGACACGGATGTGGCCTTACCAGGGCTCTCTAGAGGGGGACGATCACCTTCCTCTACATGCTGGAGATGCTCTTCTTAATGCACCCCAGGATCCCATTGGTCTTCTTGGCCACCAGGGCACACTGCTGACTCATGGTCATCTTGTCATCCACCATGACGCCCAGGTCCCTCTTTGCAGGGCTGCTCTCCAGCAGGTCCACCTCTAATGTGTACTGGTGTCCGGGGTTATTCCTCCCCAAGTGCAGGACCCTGCACTTGCCCTTGTTGAATTTCATGAGAATTCTCACCGCCCAGTTGTCCAGTCTGTCCAGCTCCCTCTGGATGGCAGCACAGCCCTCAGAGCTATCAGCTACTCCTCCTAGTTTGGTATCATCAACAGACTTGCTGAGGGAGCACTCCATCCCTTCATCTAGGTCATTAATGCAGAAGTTGAACAGGACTGGACCGAGGACTGACCCGTGGGGAACACCGCTAACTACAGGCCTCCAACTGGACTCTGTGCCACTGACTATCACTCTCTGTGCCCTGCCATTGAGCCAATTCCTTATCCACCTGTCACTTAATTTTCTTGTTCTTTTGTATGGTATTTTGTTTTTCCAGAGATATAACCCCAGAGGAGAGGCTCAACTGCATGTGGTTTATTCCAACAAAAGCTGAGAAATAGGAAGGATTTGTTTCATTTCCATCTTTATAAACCATGGAATGAGGTTGGAAGGGACCTCTGGAGTTCACCTGCTCCAACTTCTCATCCAAAGCAGATCATATTGCTCAGATCCTTATCAAGCTGAGACTAAATATCTCAAAGAACAGATAATCTACTCCCTACACCTCTGGGCAACCTGTTGCAGTGTCAAGTCATCTCCATACTGGAAATTTTTTTCCAATATCTAATTGGAACTCCCTTGTCATAGTGTATATCATAGTGAAAAAGGCATTGTTGCTTGCCTTTTTCCTGTTAACCTCCAATAAGTCTGACCATCTTCTCAGTCTTGCCTCAGTCTTCAACAAGGTCTCCGAGACCTCTGGTGGGAGAGGAATGTCAAAACACTCAAAAAAGAAACAACTGCTTTCTTAAAGTCCTTGGTTCTCATTCCATTGTTCATTTTTGTAATTTCTTAAATTTCACAGTACCTAGCTTGCTACAGCTCCAAGACTGCCCTAATCTTCATTAACTTTGAACTTCATAATTTAATAGTTAGCAGCATGACCAGCAGAGTCAATGCTGGACATAGAGCAGATCTCTATGTCAAGAAATTCCCTGGAAAATGCTGCAGAAATTACCTGGATTTTCTGCAGATGGCTCTATTTCCATTGCAGTAGGTGTAGTGGTGTTCAAAGTTCTCCAGGGGAATCAGAGCATGTGATCATGTTGTGGGCCAGGACTCGACAACTTGTCGCCATGGGCCCTGGCAGATCGTCCTGAACAAAGGGAGTAGTTAAAGGGAGAATTGCTGCCCTGGGAGGGACAAAGATAAGGCTGATCACCCTGAACAAGGGGAGATGTGGAGGAAAGTATTGTTTCAAGGTTTGTGGATGAAATTTAGTTTGTTACTATTTCTTATAACCTGTTTGTAATTGATTTTGCATCTAGACAATCAAGGAGTGACTGACTTGAGGAAGCGCCCAATCCTCGTAAAGACACGCTTCCTTCTGATCTATATAAACGTGTGTACAACAATAATATAGTCGACACTTGGCTTGCATCAATCTATGTCCTATCTCTCAATCGCAGCACATGTGATTTTTTTTTTTCCAGTTGCCTAAGCATTGCTTTTCTTTATGAGGTAATCAGAACAGAGGCCTACTATGATGCTGGTATCTTCACTTATCTTCACTTATCTTCATCCATAAGTTCTTAGCTTGAAAAAACAGTATGTAATCATCAGTTCATCTTGGCCAGTTGTATCGTAAAAGTCTGATTTTCCTGTTTGTTTCAGAGAGTAGTCAGGAGGAAAAGCTTTGCAGAACACAGAAAAAGGAATGTGATTAAATCAAAGCTATGTATGTCAAATTTTGATTCAAAGATTCCTGATACCATTAGAACTATAGAGGTGATATGCCATGAGATTCATATATGAGCAGCTGTTCTTAGAATCAGATGCTGAAGAAAAGTGAAAAGAACAAAGTTTTTAAGAGCTGAAAGAGTTTTCTCAGTTTGGAAAGAGTAACAGTTAAATTACCTACAACTCCATTGAACTTAGTTCAATCATATACAAAATGAATGGAACAAAATGAAAGTAATACCTTTAAAAGTATTTTAGCTCTCATAATAGAATAGTATTCAGTACTTGCAAAAGAAAAGAAAAATGGACAGAAATAACTCTAGTAATTGTAAAAGACTTTAGGGATTTGGGTTTTTTGAGCAGATTTTTTTACAAGTCAGTAAATCACAATCTTTCACTGAGAATGGATGGGATATTAAATAAATGACAATCATCTTTCAAAAAACTCATGAATTGGGTGTATTGCTATTGGAAACTGATTTAAAAGGTAATTGTTCTCTGAAATTTTTTGTTAAGCAGATCTATAAAAATTATGATAGCTTCAAACAATTCAAAGAAGCTTAAAACATTCTAATATTTTAAAATGCTTCTTATTAACATAGTTTTTTTAACTCTGTCATATATGATTTTCATAAACAAAGGTTATCTGTGGCTACAGAAAATAGCATGGCATTTCAGGCCTAACTTGAGAATAAAAGTGATATTCAGTTTCTTCTGGACCTTTTGATAATAGAAAGAGCATAAGTGATATACAATTGGGAAAACATTCAATTCAAGCTATCCTGGAAAAGCTATCAAGCTATCAATAACAGCTATCCTGGNAAAAAAAAAAAAAAAAAAAAAAAAAGGAAATAGTGAAATACATTGCAATTGATGCCAAAATTATGTGAACTGTTTCACATTTTCACTTACCTAAACACCTCTTCTGTTTTCACATTCTACCTTCTGTAGAAAAAAATCTTTCTTTCTGGCTATCTAATATATATGTTTTATTATATGCTTTTATTGCTTTTTTATATATATGTAAGCATATATATGTTAAGTGATTTTATATGTGTCAGACTTTTCTGGAGGAAAAATATAGTCTTTTCAGGCTGTCTGATACATGGAAATAAACAGAAAAATTACAACAGTTTTGTGAACTGTCATTTTCCAATAAATCTTCTGTATTTTGCCTTCTGGACATTACTTTTGAAATATAACTTCTAGATAGCTACCTTTCTCCTCATTCATTCTTCATTCCCTCTAGCATCCAATTATCTCTTTTACTTTCAGATAGAACACATGGGTTGGGTCAAAATAATAAGAATTAAAAAATGTTGCAAAGGTCTGTTGTTTGGTTGAAAAACATCCTTTGATATTGTTATAAAATTGTTGTAATATTGTTATAAAAATTGTTATACATTTTGCTCATTGCTCTTTGCTAGGATGACTGCAAAATTTCAAGGAGTTTTTGCTCAGGAAGTACCCAACAGCCCTTGCTACTACAAATTACCCATGCCAGCCATTGATAGACAGACATCTATCAGTACATAAGTATATTCCCAGGACTCCCAGCACCTTAGGACTTCTAGCAGCCAACTTGTAATTTTATCCTCCTTTCTGAATAGGAAAAAAAAAAAGAAAGGAAGAAAAAAAAAAGGAAAAAAAAAAGGATTGGGAATATATCTAATGCTGCTTAGGTCTTTCTTCAGAGGGGAAGCTCTGAAATCTGTTTATAACCTAAAGGTTATCCTTACAGGACTTTCTGATTTTAGGACAGCCTGAGGAATGTATGCATGGAACACTTAAAGCAATGCTACTTCAATGAACATTTTGAAGAGATGTATTATTAGTTTTGTAGCCCCTAAAGTGCAATATAAAATCGATCTACTATAAAATCTGTAGAAATGAAATACTTTAACTTGGCTAATAAGAACATGCTAATAGTAGGAGCAAACCAAATAAAGGAGGCAGTTTAATATTATGCCTGTAATAATTTGGTTGTATAGGCCCTTTTTATAGCCAGTATAACTTACACGTTTCAAGATGCTATGATTAGTATGAGACCTCTTGGCAATTAATGTCTTTTTTTGAAAGTCAGTTCAAGGAGGTTTCACTCATTAACACAGTTTCAAGCAGCTTCCGGCTCCTCTTTCACCTCCAATTTCTGTTTAATAAGGTCTAGTAAAAAACATTCTTTTCTGAAAGGCGTAAAATAGAGAGATAAGGCAAGGGCTTGCATAAGTTCACAAAGCTATATGCATCTCGTTCAGAGGTATTATTAAAGCACAAAGGTTCAGTGATCCATCACTTTCAACATCCATGCTCTACACCTCTCCATTACCCCAAAGTAACTAGGTTGTAACAGGTTATTATGGATTTAAAGAAAAATCCAAATTAGTTCAGATGTCTGTCAGAGAGTAAAAATTTGGTGTGCTTTAAACTGAAATATCTCCTTGTCTACTTTCAATAGAAACAACAGAAAAAAAATGAAATAAAATGATGCTGATTTAGCTCAGTATTACGGTATGGACACAACAATTACTATTTAATTACTTCTATTTTTAATGCATTTATATATTTATTTTAATGCTTTACCCAGTATTTCAAGGTGAAAATGTAATACTGGTTAAAAAAAAAAAAAAAAAAAAAAAGAATCTTTTTCTTTTTGTAATTAAGTATTATAGAATATAGGTCAATATTTATATACATAGAAATGATGGGGATTTCATATAGCAATTAATTTTTTTATAAAAATGTCAATATTGTTTCTTAACAACAGAAGCAAAATGAAACATTTATTTAAGACTATTTTCATAACAGTTATAATACTTCATTTGTTTAATTAATTTAATAATTTTCCTATCACAGTTTTCTTTTCAAAAATGTCTAATGGCTAAGGCTTTTATGATCTATGGAAATAGATCCCTAGAGAATTTCTCTTTTTATATTGYCCATCAACTATTTAAATTCAGCTCTGAATAGATTTCTAAATTAAAGTCTGAAGGGGAAAGATACTGCATAGGAGAATAATAGCTGACTTCTCAAAATAAAATGACAGACTCTCTATCCCTAACCCCATTTCAGACCATTTGGACTAAAAGAAATTTCAATTTCTATATGTCAAAACTGACTGAGCATATTAAAACCAGTTTCAAATAGTTCAATTTCTGCATGATTTGCTTCTAAAGATTTCTAAAATATCATTTTTTTGTCTGAGTCAAACAAATGATGATATAAATGCTGACACATAGAACAGACTCTGCTAGACTAGGTTAAAACAGAATAAAAAATACTTCAATTCCAAATTTTCATCATTTCTATGTTGCTATATACAGAACTATGCTAAAATATCATATATGTCTGTTACTATATCAAAGATTCAAGAGGGAAATTGCCAACATGGGAAGCTAGAAAATACTAAAGGAAACAGGACTTGTCGTGATTATAGTAATTGCAAGGTTATCTCATCAAGCCACCAGTGTCACCAGGGCTGATGATGCTGGTAGGACCTGGCAACTAATCAGTGCTGAGGCCCCATCCTAGGCAGCTGTGAAGCCTGCGCGTGCTCCTGCGGATTGATGCCTGCTTGGCCAACAAAGACTCTTCAAGTGCCTTAAGAGTAGGGGTGTGCACACTGATGCTTCGTCCAAGAGCTTTTTCTTGTTGCTGTTGTTGCTGTCTTGTGTGCTAACTGATAAATAATCACCTTACACTTTTGAGTTATCAATATCCTATTKGAATATTGGCACTCAACTGAAGATGCTCTAACAAAGCATCTCAAAAGAGAGTGTAACATCTCTATAAAGACATTTTTTTCTTCTAGATCCATCAGCTATAGTTAGTTGCATCATGTAAACAGCAGGTCCTTTGAGATGGTCTTTCTCATAATTAGAGTTAACACTCTTGAAACTTACGCTTCCTACATGGATTTGTTATGATGTTTCCCTTGCAATTAAACACAAACTGGTGTATTAATAGTCCCATATGTTCTCTGATAGTACTAATTTCCATAATTTTATAAAAGCTGGCTGGTAATCACATATCTTTTCTATTCCCACACATGGCATATTGGATTAGATAACCCCAGATGAAATTTTGAATTGTTTCTGAAGGGTGTTGGGAATAGGCAAGAAGATATTTATTCTTTTTATTAAACTTCATATCTGAATTTTAGTTATGAAACCCAAGTATTCTTCTACTGATTTAAAAATTCTGAGTAAAAATATAGCCATGCCAAACATACATTTAAATCTAATATAATTTTGGTGCAATAGAAAAGTGATCATGCTAATATCCCAGTACTGCCCTTAGTTACTAAGATACATTTTAGCAAGTGTGGTAACGCCAGTTCTTCATTTAGAACCTGACTAAAATACTCCAAGTTAAATAAAAGTAAATTTAAATCTGATATAGTATTGAACCTTACTTATGTCTTCTAAATTGCAGACATGTATATACCAATAGTAAAAAGAGCAGTGTTCAGTGGTTGCACTTTGCAGTGAAATAGCTTCCAGTTTAATTTATTATCCTTTATCCTAAACAGGAAAAGACTTATAATATATTTATCCACACGTTTGAAAGCCTATCTGTCACACAAAAAAAATCTAGATATGTCTTACTTTATCAAAAATCTTATCTAAGATGATTTTGCTTTTTTAGTGAACATTTTAAAAATGTTTAAATTAAGTGAAATTACCTTACAGAAACAAGATAGTAAGCTTGTTTCTTTTTGCTGTTACAAAATTACAACTATTTTCAATGTATGCAGAATTTTATTGCTAATATATACCAACTGAAAACACAAGAACAAAATTAAGTAGTATGATCATGCTCAGTGATGTCATTTTATAGATTCACTGAGAAGTGTCAGATTAAATGTGTCAAAGAGTAAAAGCTTTTCAGCAGTAGCTAGTAGCAGATGTTTAAGKAGGAGTGTTGAGACAGGACATGCAGTGTCAGAATTCATCAGGATATTCTCCCAGTATCCAGCAATTTGTAGCACTGGACTTTCTGTATAAGAAATAGTAAAATTGTATGCCCCTTTAATGCCCCTTGAGGGTTTTTGTTCCTGAGTTTGTCTGTTCTTGAAAAACTGTGAACCTTGAACATCCATAGTCTCCTCTGATGAGATGTATCATTGACATGTACAGGCTTGTTTCTTCTTGACCTGACACCCCTACTCCTACTAGTAAGATAGGGAAAAAAAGAAAAAAGAAAAAAAAAAGAAAATAAAAAAGGGAACAAAAAATAAAAACAACAATTAAATCCCATAGTCTTTAGTCACCAATAGCACTCACTGCTTTTATATATTTCCATTGTGTTCTCCACCACCAATTTCTTTTATTTGTGGTAGAAGGGTCTACTTTTAATAAGAGATTTATTGTCTTGACTCCTCTTTCCTGTCTTGTTGCTGCACTCAAAATCTTGCTAGTGACAAAAGGGAATAAGGCATATATATGAAGTCCAGACTCTGCTGTTATTTCAGTTAATGTTCTAATAGTCCAAATTATTGAACTAATTCAGAAAAAAAAGCCTTACTAATAATGATCATTGTATTAAAAAAAAAAGCCTGCCTAGTATGTAGCCTCTTATCTTTGTTGTTATACTTACCTTTCCAAYGTCCCTTTTGAGTCCTAAGGCTGAATCTTGCAGTATCCCTCAGGAGGAAAGCGATAGTTATCAGGCCCTAAGATTTTTAGTTTAAGGAGTGGGGTGTTGGTTCTTCCTTCTCTGTTTAGCACAGACTTGGATTTTTTTATAATTTCTTACAAAATCTGCTTCCTTCTCAGGTCCCCCAGACAAAAAGCTTGAAAGTCATGGACCTCATTTGCCAGCCCCAGCTGCCATGCAGACCTGCAGTCTGCTCCTACTTAGAAGTGACAGATCTTTACCAGATGCAATACTGACACAGCCTCAGCTGCAATAGGTCAGGCAATAGACATGTGTGCAGCAGGCAACTGCAATAACAAACTAAACACAGTCCTGATCAGGCTAAGCTCAGCCAAATCCTGACACTCTGAAGTGTCAAAGCCTATGGCTCTCTGCTAGCAAAAGTCATATTTAGTGGACTATATTGTCTAAATCCTTTCATCAACTGTATTTTTATAGATAGGATAGTAGGATAATAACTTCACTAATACTAAAATAGTGAGTGCACTATGAATTTACTCAATGGCATACCTTTTTATCTTTTTTAATTTTTTTTCCTCAACTTTTCATAGTAATTCCTAGTATTCTGTTTTGGACTTTTTAATTATTTCTAAGCATTATACATATGTTTTCATAGAAGAATGAAAATATTAAAGCTTATTAAATTTTCCATCTGTGTCATAGTAAAGCAATACCCAAAAAAGTATTTGAAAATAAGGTGTCCTAAAAGCTTAGTAGGGTCACTGAAGTTTATCAATTYATTCTTCATACCTTTTTCACATTATTTATAAATACTCTGGGAAGTTCAGAGCATGGATTCTTTTTAGAATCCACTGGTGATGTCTTCTCTCTGCTACAACCAATACTTTATATTCATATACTTTTTTTTTCTACTTTTAGACATTTCTTGTCAATATCAAACTTATTTTTATTGCACTTCCTTTATATATTATTTACTTTCTGAGTATTTGCAGAGATCTTGATAATCTTGAGATTATGTTTAGGACCCTTTGTTGATGGATTTGCAAAATGCCTTTTGAATATAAAGGGAAATTATTTCAACAGTTTTGCTTATTGATTCTTTTAGAGAACTCTTGTTATTTTACACTAATTTATTTTTCAGAATAACTTTCCCATGTTGTGCATTTCCCAAATGCACAACTTTCCTTGTCAAAAATATTTTGATTACTATTCCCTGCTCTCCTCAGTATCCTCTTGAATTCTTAAAAACTAAGTCACTTTTGCTTCCTCCCAATCAGATGCTTATTTAAAACAGTTGTTATATTTTACAGCTGGTATTTCACCTATTTCTCCCTTATTTTTATTCTGAATTCTTCTGTATTGGTGAATATCATCCACTCAGCATGACTCTATTCTGTTAATTTGTTCTATAATTTATACAAAAACTTTGTTTTGAAACATCCTACTGAATAACCCTCAAAAGTGTTCCACTGTGGAAAACTGTCCCATCTTCTCGAGGGTAAGTACAAATCTAAGAATAGTTTTAACCTATTACTACTGTGGCTTAATCTACTTTGAAATTTTTTTTAATTACTTTGGTCACTGTAGTGATCTTAGCTGAAAGACTAGTGCACATTGAGGAATTAGTGATTCACAAAACAGTTAACCTGAGTAGGCACGGGATAGTGTTGAACATATCCCTTGGCCAAGGATAAAGTTAGCTGGCTAATTGTAAAAGAAGAGCCCGTTGGCAGCTCCCTCTTGGCACCAGTGATTATACCACCTGCCTGTCCTCATTTTATATAAAAGTGAAACAGCATGTTCTCATGTGGATATCCTTTTGCTTGACAGTAGGAATCATGAGTGGAATGAAAATCCTGTAAGAGCTCTAAAGACCAAAAGCCTTGTGAACCTCACCACCAGCAGGATCTCAGCATGCCATGGCCTGATTGAGAGGTCCATCTGATGCTGTATCTTCTCAGGGTTCTCAGAATCAGAAAACTTGTAAGATTTAATTTCTAATCTTTCATTCCTCTCCTATCTTTGAGTATCCAGACTAAACATCTTATTATACTTAAAGCTTTGAGTGGGCATTCTTTCTTACTAAGGTTCAGAAAGAACTGGCATCTATCCAGTGCACAGAAGTAACCTACTGGGTCATTATATTTTGATGTAGTTGAAAAAAAAAATTAGTATTATTTTTATAGACAAGTTCTTTCTTAAGCTTTTTCTAGCCTACTGTATTGTGTTTTGACCTGACAGATTTTACTCTAGTGTATTTAAAAAGACAGCCTTGCAACATCTGGAAATATACCTCTCTTCTAACGAGCCTGAGAGCTTTTTGTTTTTGCTTAGCTTAGCTCCACAGTTTTCTCCTAAAGTGGGTTTTTTTTTTTTTTTTTTTAAGTGATACACATAGTTTATTGGTGTTCAACACGATCAATAGTCTTTCCAGCTTCTATTGACCTCTCTGGTGGGGGTTCAACTACTTAAAAATTGACATCTAATGCCATTGGATTTGCAGTAGGATATTCTGCTTTGTTCCAGCTGCCAACTCAGAACAATGCATGCCTCATGGATATGGCTTGGATATGTTAAACAGCAAAAATGATGACAGATGCAGTAGATGCCCATGAGCTATCGTGCTAATAGGGGTATGTGAGACTCATATCTTAACTGTACTTTTTTAATACTAAGGACTGTATTTTTAGCATTTCTTTCTTATTTTATTTATTTATTTATTTATTTTTATATACAGTTTGGGAGATTTCTCTTTTTTTCTCTTTCCTCCCAACATCTTGCTCAAAAGTTCTGAAGCCTTGGTTCTATTCCTTCTTCAGACTGGAAAAGATGCAGCATTCTGTCTTTCAAAGGCATTTCTTTAACCACCAGACAGTGAAATTGCACATGAAGGAATGTGTGCACTGGGAAAATTGAGTTTCTGTGCACCAAAGACAAGAGTGAGGCATCAGAAAGCTACCAATACAGAGCTTCTATTGATCAATAGTTAGCATTGTCATCGGAAAAGAGGCAAATTTGAGTTGGAGTCTCTGATCTCTGTTTCTTATTCAATGATTGCCTAATACAAAATAAATGATAAGTCCTAGCAGCTGATCTGAGAATCAAAGCTTCCTTTCTACTGAGATCTCTAATCCTGCAGAGACAGGTTACTTTTTTCTTATCCTTTSCCTAGTCTTCCATTCCTAAATCATAATCGATCGGACTAAAAAAAAAAACAGATAACTCCATGGATAATCTGATAGCTCATTCTGAGAAATTCTTGAGTAAAGTGTAAGTTTGAATATTCTTCAGGCGGAGCAAAACTTGTCTGCCTATGGAGGCTTATTACATGTAGTCTTTTATATGTAAATTCTACCACTATCCTTATCTGAAAGATCCTTAAACCTACTTGACTAGACACTTAACTTTACAGGGGATCATGAGTAGATGAACACACTTAAAGTCAAGTCCATGTACAAATACTTAGACTCCTTAGATTAGTAGCAAATGAATACTATTCCTGTGCTAGGTGCTCCCGTGCTTCAGTAGTTCCCTTTCAGGCAGGCAGGACTGAACTGGATTGCTTTTGTTGGCAAATCTAATTTTGTCYAATAATTATATCAGATGTATTTGCCTAACTCTGATGCTCTAAGGACATCTTTACACTGGCTGCAGACACATTCCAAACATTGCAGACAAGGTAGTTGTGCATGAAAGCCATGTAGCTGTGAAGCAGGGCATTGTCCTTAAGGTATTATATCTTGTCCTTACTCCAGATACTATTTTTTACTTCAAATATTTATTTTCTTGATGACGTGAATCTTGGATTTCTAGCCTTGGTTGCCCTTCTATGCCAGGCTGAATCTGAGCATAGTAAGCTTGGTTTTGTCTCCATCTTTTTCTGTTGACTAGTTCTGCTTAGATATTTATGGCTTTTGCACAGCTTAGGATATCTATGAAGCTACTCTGAAATCCAGCCTAAATCTACAATATTTTTTCTAAAATTGAAAAAGTCAGGATATAACAGAAGTTGATACATACTTTGCTGTGGCTATGGTAATGGATATGAAAGGTTATATGGCTATGGAAGGAATATCTTCGAAATGATTGTGAAGACTCAGTTATTCTGAAGACTAATTGGTTCTTGTTTGAACTTCAAAGATCCCCTAAAGTCATCCTGTTTGAACTACAAAGATTCCAAAAAAACAAAACAAAAATTGTTCCTTGTTATAAAGCTTTTCTTTATATTTGATTTAATCTATTTTAATGTGTCATAGTCTTTGATATCAGTCTTCCTCTCTCTCTCTCTCTCTCCTTTTTTTTTTCTCGTATAATCACTTAAAAATAATACCTGCATAAACTAATTGCATGCCAGTTTATATTCTAGTATAATAGAATAGAATAGAAGAAATGTGACATCTGGCCTTTCCTTTGATAATTTGCTTATAAATCACTTACTCCTAGCTTTCATATGTGAATTGTTTCGGTCAGGCATGTTAATGGTACATGGCTTAATATTTGATCTCATCCTTTATTTTTCATAATATTTGTCCTTCTTCAGTCTTTTCATCCGTTTTTCTAATCTTGAAATAGCAGCTGATGCTAAAACAGATTAGCATACTATTTCAGAAGGCTAATTCTCTTCATATGTCTTTTTTTCAAAGCACTCTTTTGCTTATGTATACCCTTTCCAGATGAAAGACTTGTGCAGTGTTCTTCATTTGTCTCTTATTAAAATGATTGCCATGATTACTTTTCTTTCGCCCACATTATTTTAACTGATTTAATATTTTTATTGAAGTAGGTCTAGTTCAGCAGAGTTCCACGGACTTGCAAAATTACTTTTTACTAAGACCTTATACTCATTACTTTTTATATCTTGTTATCTGAAGACATTTGTTTTTCCTTTTCTCTTTCTTCTGTGTGACTTAAAAGGTTTCTACTTTCTAGGAAAGTGATATTTTAAAGCTGAGTTCTAGGAAATAGACTTTTGGGTAAGTTAAGGAATTCCCATCACCACATGAAAGCCTAAGTACAAATTTTGGCTACTGGCAATTTGTGTAAATTCTGTAGTTCTGAAAATCTTGACAAATGCATTTCGTGGTTCAGTAGGTTTTATTACTCATAAATATAGCATAGACCATCTTGAGCAAGAAACAAGACTCACCAATGAATTGTTTTTTATCTCCTGAAATATCCACCAGTCTAATGATTTTGACCTAACATTTCAGTATAACAATATCAATTTTTACGTTTTTTAGAATGGTATTCATGGGAAAGAATGAATTAATCATTTTAAGGACTATTTTACAGTCTTTTTGAAATACACTCCCTTCACAATTGTACAACATGGCTTTTTAAATGCAAATGCAGTGCCACAGTTTCCTAAGAAGTCTTCTCAAGCAATAGAAGTGATTAGATGTTGGCATTCTCAGCAGTAGGCTCTTGACAAGCTGATTATCCCCTCTGTATTTGCAGCAGTCACAGCCTGTAATAAGTAAGAGGCTGTAAATTCTGGGGGCCGCTCATTTTCCCATTTCACTGTCTGCAACAGCTAGTGAAATCTGAAACCCTTCTATTCTGCCTTTTTATGTCAGTTAAAATAATAGCCAAATTTATTTTTTCTCCTAGCAGAATATAATTGAGATACAGGCAATGGTGCCAGGAAAGTGAGATCGTTTAATCAAAGGTCAAATTAGTTTCTCACTCCATACACCCATCTAATCAAAAGCTCTCCTTTTTGTTACCTGCATAGGAAATTCTGAGATGGCCTTGCTGTCTGCTAGTGTTGTTCAGACATTTCCCAATAGTGTTCTGTCACAAGGCATCCATTTAGAGAAATATTTCCATGACACTTCTGCTTTACTGTTCTTTGTTCAAGGACACAGACAGTGGAGAAAGGGAAAGGAAAAAGAAATTAAACATTTCTCATACCGATGTTTGATCATTCTGTATTCCTATAATACAGGATAAAGGATTTAAAAATGATAAGAAAGTGGAAGAAAGAAAAAAAAAAGGAAACTCTGTTCACTTAGCTTTTGTTTTGTGGTACTAGTATGTTTTGCATTCTACATTTGATAAAGAAAACAAAAGAATCATTCCTCCACAATATAAAGGATACACAAGTAAAAGATACATTGGAATGTACTTACTATTCTACTTATTATTCTAATCAGATTTCTGATTGAATAAATATTTTAAATTTCCCTCCATAATGGTTAGCATTATAGTGGATAGCTACCTACTATAGTGGATAGCTAGTAACTAATTATTATTGCTGCATGTTTGGAATAAATTCTTGTTTACTATTATTTCATATTAGAACTTGTTAGGGCAGGATATGGTACTTTCAATTACTGTCTTTTTTTAGGGAACATATTATTGTAATTAATTCTTGCTTTTCTAACATATGATTGTAACATTTACAGGCCCAACACTTTTTAAAGACATCATTTATCAGGTTGTTTTGTGATATACGTTTGGTTCAAATGAAATGATGGACTGCCAAACAACAAATTTACAAATTGAAGCTGTGCAGTAAAGGTTTACATCCATAGACACATAATTTGAATCTAGAGGAAGTATAGTATACACAATCCAGATCAAAAAGTGAAAATCTGTGGTGTGATGGATTTTATATAGTGGAATTATCTGCATATAAACTGACACATCAGTATAACAGAAATTGTTACATTTTTCATCCAGTTACTTGATTTCAATTATAGCTGGAAGGAAAATAAAAAATAATAATAAATAATCTGTTTGGAAAAAATAAAAGATAATGAAACAAGAAATGCCATAGAGGAAAAATGAGCATGCACATTTCATCTGCAAAGAGCTGAATTTCAGTTGCAATATCCACTTCAGTCATATAAATAAATTTGAAAAGAATAATAACACAGAATTAATCATTCTCACCTAAGAAGAATATGTGATTTCACCTTGCGGAGCTGTAGGATTTTAACAACAAGACTTTGACATCTTAAGTGTTTACCCTACAATTAAAGAGAAGTTTTCTTGAGTAACAGCAAGGCAGGCCCAGGCATAAACTGCTATGATACATGTTTAAGAACTACAGTTTGAAAGAGACCTCAAGATTGGGCTTCAAATTCATATGGCATGTACAGTCAGTTTTATAAGTCACACTCTTCAGACTATACAGAATGTACACACAGTGACATGAAGTTTCACTGTATTAAGCCTAATTTTATTACTCCTCAGTCAGTGCAATGTGGCCTTGCTCTGTGCCTTGGTCTATACTCATTCTCAGATCAGACCTAAGACAAAGACCAAATCATCAAACACATCACAGAGAGCAATCAGGTGCCTAAAGGCAAGGACTCATACTGCATCTGAAACGACTGCAAGGGCGGAAAACCTGGCACAAAGAGAGAAATCTTGTGGAATGGTAGGTTGAGATCATGAAGAGTGCAATGAGGAAATGAATAGCATTAGAGGTATTCAGGCATGTTCATGCAGTAGCATCAGTCTCAGTTAAAGGTTATGTACAACGTTATAGAATTACTCCAAACTCAGCATTCTCACTTCTGTATGAAACTCCTTGACCTCAAAATGACTATGAAAAGATGAATGACTAAAATCATAATTTAAAATTAATATTCTCCAGTTTAAAAGCAAATTGTAGTCGCAAGAACAGGTATTGGCTTAATGTAACTATGTAGAAATATAGAGATACTAAATATATCTATACATGTATGTATATTTGCATATCTTATAGGCTTTCTTTTGTTTATGTGGAGGAGTTACTGCTTTAACAAGTTGATTTTATTTGTTTGATTAAAGGTTTTAAAGGCTACTGTATAAAGATGGTTTGTTCTCATGGATGATGAGAGGGTGGAGAGCTTGTGGGTAAGGGTTAAAGGGCAGGCCAACGTGGGTGACACTGTGGTGGGTGTCTGCTACAGGCCACCTGACCAGGAGGAGGCGGCTGATGAGGCCTTCTACAGGCAGCTGGAGGTTGCCTCACGGTCACAGGCCCTGGTTCTCATGGGGGACTTTAACTTCCCTGACATCAGCTGGAGAGAAGGCACAGCGAGGCACAAAC
>NW_020455967.1:0-1512 GCF_003342845.1 Nothoprocta perdicaria
CCCCAGCTCATCCATACATCTCACCCGTCCAATCACATCTATCCATCTCATCCCATTCCATCCATCCCAGGCATCCAATTCCAGCCCTTCTCATCCATCCCCATCCATGCCATCCATCCCCATCCATCTCATCCTTCCAATTCCATCCCATCTCATCCACCCTCACCAATCCCATCCATCCATCCCACCCCACCTATCCATCCCACCCCTGCCATCCCATCTCATCCATCCCCCTCAATCCCCTCCATCCATCTCACCCATCCCATTCGCCCTCCCATCCCCTCTCATCCCGCTCAGGCCATTGTAGCCCACCCCACGGCACCCCACGGCGCCCCACCGCCCCCCTCCCCACGCCAGCGCCCCCGTCCCGCCCCACGGCGCCGCGCGGCCCCCACCTGCGCAGCCCCCATGCCCCGGGGCGGCAGGACGGGGGGGGCAGCGCCGCGGGTCAGCGCCGCCTCACAGAGCCCCCACCCCGCCCGCGCCCCCGCCCGCAGACCCGGGGGGGTGAGGGGGCCTGGGGGGGGGTGCAGCCCCCAGGGCAGCCCCATAGCGCAGCCCCATAGCGCAGCCCCCCCGATGGAGCTGGGGGGGATGGGGTCCCGGTGGGGGGGGATGATGGGGGTCCCGGGGGGGGATGCAGCCCCCAGGGCACTAAGCCGCTTAGAGCCCCCCCGGCGGCGGCTCCCTAATCTGCCGGCCCCGCCAGGGGCTTAGAGGGCAACATCTGCCGGGGAGGCGACGCGGCCGCCCCTGCCAGCGGGGACGGGCACGGGCACGGGGACAGCGCCCGGCCCCGCTGCGCCCCCCCCCGCGGGCACTGCATGTGGGACCCTGTGCAGGGACCCCTGTGCACAGGGACCTCTGTACATGGGGACCCCCTGTGCAGGGACCCCTGTACACGGGGACCCCTGTACATGGGGACCCCTGTGCACAGGGACCCCTGTACATGGGGACCCCTCTACATGGGGACCCCTGTGTGCAGGGACCCCTGTACATGGGGACCCCCTGTGCAGGGACCCCTGTACACGGGGACCCCTGTACATGGGGACCTCTGTGTGCAGGGACCCCTGTACATGGGGACCCCTGTACATGGGGACCCCTGTGTGCAGGGACCCCTGTGCACAGGGACCCTGTACATGGGGACCCCTGTGTGCAGGGACCCCTGTACATGGGGACCTCTGTACATGGGGACCCCTGTGTGCAGGGACCCCCTGTGCAGGGACCCCTCTACATGGGGATCTCTGTGTGCAGGGACCCCCTGTGCAGGGACCCCTGTGCAGGGACCCCTCTACATGGGGACCCCTGTGTGCAGGGACCCCCTGTGCAGGGACCCCCTGTGCAGGGACCCCTCTACATGGGGATCTCTGTGTGCAGGGACCCCCTGTGCAGGGACCCCTGTGCAGGACCCTGTATGCAGGGATCTCTGTGCATGGGAACTCCCCTGTGCAGGGACCCCCTGTGCAGGGAACCCCTATGCACAGGGACCCCTGTGCAGGGAGCTGCATGTGC
>NW_020455967.1:5165-6452 GCF_003342845.1 Nothoprocta perdicaria
ATGGTGCACAAGCACGCTGCAACGGTGTGGGACAGCATATGGGCACGGTGCAAGGGATGCAATGACGCACGCACCATGCAACGGTGCAACGCATGCAATGCAGCACTGGCAACACAGGCCCAGAGCAATGGTGCAACACACGCAATAGCGCACCGGCACAGGGCAATGCATGCAATGGTGCATAGGCACGGGGCAATGGTGCAACACGTGCAATGGCACACGGGCACAGTGCAATGGTGCATGATAGTGCACGGACATGCATGCAGGTGCATGCAGGGCTAGTGCCCGGCGCAGCCGCCCCGCAGCAGCAGCAGCAGCAGCAGCAGCAGGGCCGGCCGCTCGCTCAGGAGGCCTCGGTGCAGCCACCGCTGCCGCTCTGCGGGGCCGGGCGCCGGCGGCTCGCGAGCGGCCGGGCAGGAGCGCGGGAAGGGAGCGGGAAGCACGCGGGAAGTGCATGGGAAGYGAGCGGGAAGCGAGCGGGCTCGGAGCGGCCCCGCTGATTCACGGCGCTTGGCAGGAGCCGCTGCCTCCAAGGGCCCTCGCTGCCTCCGACCCGGATTCCGGCCAAGACGGGAGGCTCCGGCGGCCGCCCCGGTGCCGCATCCCGGTGCTCCACGTCCACCTCCCGGCCACGCTCCCCGTCCCCGCGGGGCTCCCGGGCCCCCCGGCTCCGTGCGGCCGGGACCGGCCGGTTCCCCCTCCCGGCCGCCCCGGGCGGCACTCCCGTTCCCGCGGGTGCTCCGGGGGGTCCGCATCCAGCGGCCCCGTGGGGAGCAGGGCGCRCGGGATSCGCCGCGCTCCCGGCGGAGCCTCCCGCCCCGCACCGCCGCCCCCCAGCCCCGTTAACGGCGGGGCGCCCGGCGCGGCCAAACGCGGCGTCTCYGCGCTCGGAGCGGGGCCGCCCCCGAGCATCCCGGGCCCGCGCCGCCGCCGCCGGGATGCGGGTCGGAACCCACGGTGCCGGGCCGGGAATGCCCCGGTAACGAATGTCCCGGCCCCAACGGCCCCGCCAGCACCGCGCAGTAGCCGGCACCGCTAAGGCCGGCTCTGGCAACGAGCGGGCCCGGTCCTATCGGCGCCGGTAACGCCAGTGGTGACCCGGTAATGACGGCCCCGGTAATGACGGCCCCGGTAGCGGCCGGTCAGGGCCCAGCGGGCCCCGGAACCGGCCGTGCCGTCCGCGTTGCCGCCCGGCCGCGGCTCTGCCCCGGCGCGGCCTGTCTGCATGCGGCCGGTGCCGGTGCCCGCGGCCCGGTGCGGCGGTACCGGAGCGCTGCCGCCCGCCCC
>NW_020455967.1:8538-10172 GCF_003342845.1 Nothoprocta perdicaria
TGTCCTACCTGTGTTCCACGTCCCCCCTGCCCCTATGTCCCATCTACCCCGTCCCCCATGTCCCCTTGTGCTGCCTGCCCCCCCATTCCCCACCTGCCCCCCGTCCCTCCCCTGCCCCTCCTGCCTCTGATGTCCCCTCGCCCCTCATGTCCCCCTGCTCTCCTGTCCCTTCCTGTGCCCCCATGTCTTCTGCAACCCCCATATCCCACATCCTCGCTGTCCCCATATATCCCCTTTGTGTCCCCATCCGTCCATGTCCCCCCAGTGCATGGGGGTGTGCTGGCATGCACGCTTGCTGCACGTGTGCCTGCTTGCTGCGGGTGTGCATGCACAGTGGTTGCACTGAGCCTGTGAGCCCCTGAGCTGTGCACGCTCACTGCACACTCGCTGCATGTGTGCACACAATTGTTCTGCAGGTGCTTGTGCGGGCGTTTGTACGCGCATTGCACACGTGTGCACACGCATGTGTGTGTCTGCAGCGTGTGCCCCGAGCCAGCGCTCTGCACCGGCAGGCCGAGGCTCTGCAGCCTCTGGACGGCGCTGTCTGCACTGCAGCTCCGCTCGGGACACTGCAGCCCTGGCGTGTGGGACATGGGCGCTCAGCCCTGCACAGCACGGGGACATCATGGGGACGTGAGTGCCTGGCATCTCATGCTGCAGGAACGCAGCCCATGGGTGCCCGGCGCTGCAGGAACACGGGCTGCAGGTGTGGGATGCTGCAGGAACACGGTGCATGGGTGCCCAGCGCTGCAGGAACATGGTCCATGGGTGCTCGGCACCGCAGGAACACAGGCTGCAGGTGCACGATGCTGCAGGAACACAGGCTGCGGGTGCCTGCAGCTGCAGGAATGCGGTCCATGGGTGCCCAGCACTGCAGGAACATGGTCCATGGGTGCTCGGCGCCGCAGGAACACAGGCTGCAGGTGCACGATGCTGCAGGAACACGGGCTGCGGGTGCCTGCAGCTGCAGGAATGCGGTCCATGGGTGCCTGGCGCTGCAGGAACACGGGCTGTAGGTGTGGGATGCTGCACGAACACAGGCTGCGGTTGCCTGCAGCTGCAGGAACACAGGCTGCAGGTGCACAATGCTGCAGGAACACGGGCCCTGGGTGCCCGGCGCTGCAGGAACACGGTCCATGGATGCCTGGCGCTGCAGGAACACGGGCTGTAGGTGCCTGATGCTGCAGGAACATGGGCTCTGGGTGCCTGGCACTGCAGGAACATGGGCTGCAGGTGTGGGATGCTGCAGGAACACAGGCTCTGGGTGCCCGGCACTGCAGGAACACGGGCTCCAGGTGCGGGATGCTGCAGCAACGCGGGCCGCGGATGTGCAATGCTGCAGGAACACGGTGCATGCCGCAGGGAGCCAGGCCAGGCCGTTGCTGTGAGAACCGTCTTTAATGAGCAAACAGACACGCGCTGCGGGGCCCTGGGGCTCGCGCCCTCGCCGCGCCCGCACACCTACAGGGACCAGCTAGGAAAAGTGCACAAGTTACATTTCACATTTCACACTACCTGGAGGGGAGGCGGGGGGCAGGCGCTGCACCGGGGGCTGCCACGGGGGCTGCGGGACCGCTGCATGGGGAGGGACGTGCAGGGTGTGGGGGGCACCCGGCACCGTGCATGGGGGCTGC
>NW_020455967.1:10901-14509 GCF_003342845.1 Nothoprocta perdicaria
GGGGTACCACGGCATCCCCTGGGTACCACCTGCATCCCTGGGGTGCCGTGGTATCCCTTGGGCACCACCCGCATTCCTGGGGTACTGCAGCACCCCCCGGGTACCACAAGCATCCCAGGATACCACCAGCATCCCCGTGAATCACCTGCATCCTCTGGGCACCATGAGCATCCCTGGATGCAACCACCACCCGCTGGCTACCAGCAGGATTCCTGGGTACCAGCAGCATCCCCAGGAACCGCRTGCAACCCCAGGAACCCCATGCATCCCCCAGGAACCGCATGCATGCCCCGGGCACCGCAGCATCCCCTGGGCACCATCTGTGTCCCCACAGGCCCCAGCTGCTCCCTGTGCCGACCTTCTGCAACATGGGCACGGAGCTGCCCCATGCATCCCCATGGCACCCGGTGCACGCCAAGGCGGGCAGGGGCGTGGGGGCAGCACCCTGTCCCCGCTGCAGTGTCCCCAGTGGGTGGCTTTGCAGCCCATGGCTTGGCACCCCAGTGCCATTGCACCCCGGCGCCCCTGCACCCCGTGGCTTTGCACCCCGTAGCTTTGCACCCAGGGCTCTGCACCGTTCAGCCTGGCACAGAGGGCTCTGCACCCCGGGGCCCCTGCACCCCGTGGCTTTGCACCCAGGGCTCTGCACCGCTCAGCTTGGCACCAAGGGCTCTGCACCCAGGGGTCCCTGCACCCCGTGGCTTTGCACCCAGGGCTCTGCACCCCTCAGCCTGGCACCAAGGGCTCTGCACCCAGGGGTCCCTGCACCCCAGCGCCCCTGCACCCTGTGACTTTGCACCCAGGGCTCTGCACCCCTCAGCCTGGCACAGAGGGCTCTGCACCCCGGGGCCCCTGCACCCCGTGGCTTTGCATCCCGTGGCTTTGCACCCAGGGCTCTGCACCCCTCAGCCTGGCACCAAGGGCTCTGCACCCCTCAGCCTGCACCCAGGGGTCCCTGGCCGGGACGTGGCCCTGCACACGGGGGGCACGGGGGCGGCAGGGGGTTCCCCGGGCGGCCCCGCTCTTACCGGAGAGGCTGAAGCTGGACTCGTGCAGGTCCCGCATGCCCCCGTGGCGTGTGGCCGGCCGCGTGGGCGTATCGGCCAGGGGCGTCCCCGTCTCCTTTTTGCCCGCGTGCGCCACGGCGGCCACGTCGCCCAGGTACGGGGTGCGGTCCACCCCCCGGGGCCTGCGACTCTGCCGGCGGGGAGACAAAAGCGGAGAGCGCCCTGAGCCGGGCCGCGGGGCCGGGGGGGCACCGGGGTGCAGAGCGGGTAGCAAGCCGGGGTGCAGCGGGGCCGGGGTGCAGCAGGGCCGGGGTGCAGCGGGGCCGGGGTGCAGCGGGGCCGGGGTGCAGCTTGGCTGGGGTGCAGCAGGGCCGGGGTGCAATAGGGATAGGGTACAATAGGGATAGGGTGCAACAGGGATGGGGTGCAGTGGAGCCGGGGTGCAACAGGGATGGCGTGCAGCAGGGACAGGGTGCAGCAGGTTGCAGCGGGGACAGGGTGCAGCGGGGACAGGGTGCAGCGGGTGACAGCCACGCTGGATGTCACCGCGGCCGCCCTGCTTGCCCAGGGGACAGCGCAGGCGCAGTGCACCGGCCCCATCGCAGCTCCGCGCTGTCCCCCCTGCAGCCCCCCAGCCGCAGCCCCGGCTGCGGGACGCAGCGATGCCCCGGCCCCCGCAGCCCCCCCGGGCCCCGGTACCTTCTCCCGCTGCACCAGCTTCTTGTAGACGGAGTCGGGGAAGGAGCGGAGCGGGCAGAACTTGCCGGTGCCCTCGGCGCACATGAACACGCCGTTCTCGTAGACCACGCGCCCGCGGCTCACGGTCACCAGCGGCACGCCGTGGCAGCGCATGTTCTCGTACAGGTTGATGTCCCCGCCCTGCACCTGGGTGCTGGCCGAGATGGTCCTGGGCCGGGGAGGGGCGGGTGAGGCGGGAGCCCCCAGCCCCACGGCGGGGGGGGACGGGGGGCGCGCACCTGGTGGCCTCGGGGTCCCACACCACGACGTCGGCGTCGGCGCCGGGGATGATGCGGCCCTTGCGCGGGTACAGGTTGTGCAGCTTGGCCGCGTTGGAGCTGGTCACGGCCACGAAGCGGTTCTCGTCCATCTTGCCCCCCACCTGCGGCGGCGGCACTGAGCGTGCCACGGCATGCCAGGGCATCCCAGAACATCCCAGGGCATCCCATGGCATCCCCCTGCATCCCTGTGACACCCCATGCATCCCCAGACATGCCTGCCTCATTCCCCTACATCCCTGGAGCATCCCAGAGCATCCTTGGCGCCACCCAGAACATCCCCTTGCATCCTCACGCGTCCCAGCACATGCCCATGACTCCTGGGGCATCCTGTGCATCCCGGCGCATCCTCCTCCCTCCCAGCACATCCCCATGCATCCCAGTGCATCCTCCTCCCTCCCAGCACATCCCCATGCATCCCAGTGCATCCTCCTCCCTCCCAGCACATCCCCATGCATCCCAGTGCATCCTCATCCCTCCCAGCACATCCCCATGCCTCCCGGCACATCCCCATGCCTCCCGGAGCATCCCAGTGCATCCTTGTCCATCCCAGTGCATCCTCCTCCCTCCCAGCACATCCCCATGCCTCCCAGCACACCCTCCCGCCGTCCCCGCGAGCCCCGCGGCGCGGCACCCACCACCCCGCGCTCCCAGATGATGCTCATGCGGTCCTGGACGCCGCTGACGCCGTGCGGGATCTTGGTGAAGTCCTCCCTGCCCATGGCCTTCTGCTTGGCGCTGAAGGGCCGGTGGTCGGAGGCCACCACGTTGAGCGTGTCGCTGCGGGCACAGGCGGCGGAGGTGTCACCGCGGGCACCCGGGGGTGTCACCGCGAGGCGGGTGTACGGGACAGGCAGCGGGACACCCGGGGGTGTCACCGCGAGGCGGGTGTACGGGACAGGCAGCGGGGCACCGGGGGTGTCACCGCGAGGCGGGTGTACGGGACAGGCAGTGGGGCACTGCAGAGCAGGCACTGGGACACACTGGGTGCATGGAACCAGGGAATGGGGCACCTTGGGGCAGGCAGCGGGATGCACCAAGTACAGGGGACCTTGGAGCAGGCTCCRGGCACTGGGATGCACTGGGTGCAGGGCACCCACGGAGCAGGCTCCRGGCACTGGGATGCACTGGGTGCAGGGCACCCATGGAGCAGGCTCYRGGCACTGGGATGCACTGGTGCCCCGAGCCGGGGAGCAGGTCCCAGGATGCTCCCATGCACCGGGCACATGGAGCAGCGGGGTCTCTGGGGCTGCTGTGCCCGGCTCTGTGGGGCCAAGGGGCTCTCATGGGGGGCTCCATGGGGACACGGGCTCTCCTGGCTGGCTCCGTGGGCACTGGGGGCTATTGCACCTGGCTCTGTGGGGACACTGGGGTCCTGCAGGGTGCTTGGGGCTGCTGCSGTGCCTGGGGGCCATGGGGACCCAGGTCCCAAGAGGGCTCCTTGGGGACATGGGGCTCTGGTGCTTGGCTCCATGGGGACMYGGGGGTCCCAYGGCACTGCAGAGTTCATGGGAATGCAATGGTGCCTGGGGACCATGGGGACCAGGGTCCCGTGATGGGCTCCGTGGGGACATGGGGACGTGGC
>NW_020455967.1:16338-17698 GCF_003342845.1 Nothoprocta perdicaria
GGGCAGGGTCATGGGGCAGGGGCGGGGCTAGGGACATTCGGAGGGCAGGGCTATGGGGCAGGGGCGGGGCTAGGGACACCTGGAGGGTGGGGCTAAGGGGCAGGGGCGGGGCTAGGCATGCCTGGAGGGCAGGGTCATGGGGCAGGGGCAGGGCTAGGGACATTCAGAGGGCAGGGCTATGGGGCAGGGGCGGGGCTATGGGGCCCACGGGGTGACCCAGCCGGCCGCCCCTCACCTTGCATCTTGGCGGCGGCGATGACGTCCCCCGCGGACATGCTGGAGACGTTCACCAGGTAGACGGGGCAGTGGGTCTGCGGGCAGCGCGTCAGTGCCGGCCCCACGGCCCCCCGCCCAGCCCCACGGGGCCCCGGCGTCCGGGCGCCACTCACCCTGTTGGCGATGGTGATGACGCGGTGCGTGGCCTCGGCTTCCAGCTGCGGGGAGAGCGGCCGTGAGCGGGGCAAGGACGGGGCGCCCGGGCAGGGTGCGGGTGTGCAGGGTGTGCAGCGATGCATGCACGGGTGTGCAGAGGAGTGTGCAAGTGAGCATGCAGGCGGCTGCAGAACAGTGCAGGGAGGGGTGTGCAGGGGGTATGCGGACGGGTGTGCGAAGGATGCACAGGTGGGTGCACAAATGGTTGCACGAGCAGTTGCAAACAGGTGCAGGAATGAAAGTGCCCACAGGTGTGCAAATGGGCACGCGGATGCAGACAAGGGCACAGTTAAGTGTGCAGTTGGATGCACAATTGGGTTCAGGCTTGGGTACAGACGGGTGCACAGATGGGTGTGCAAATGGGTGCAAGGGTACTTGCAGACGGGTGTGCAGGTGGGTGCACATGTGGCTGCACGGAGAGCTGCAGAGGGAGCATGCATGGGTGAGCACATGGTTGTGCAAAGGGGTGCACATAGGGCTGCAGACAGGTGCATGGATGGGCATGCAAGTAGATGCACAAATAGGTGCCAGGAGAGGTGCAGAAGGGTGCAAGGATGATTGTGCAAGTGGGTGCACAAATGGGTGCAAGGATGGGTACAGATGGGCACAGAGATGAGTGTGCAAGTGGATGCCAAAACAGGAGCAAGAGTGGGTGCAGATGGGTGCATGGATGGGTGTGCAAGTGGGTGCAGRAATGGGTGCATGGTCAGTTGCAAATGTGTGCATGGATGAATGTGCAGGTGGGTTCAGGGCTGGTTGCCGACAAGTGCTTGAGTGTGCATGTAAGTGGCTGCACAAACAGGTGCCAGGACGGCTGCAGGAGGGTGCATGGATGGTTGTGCAAGTGGGTGCACAAATGGGTGCAAGGATAGCTCCAGATGGGTGCACAGATAGGTATGCAAGTGGGTGCACAAATGGGTGCAAGGAT
>NW_020455967.1:19193-23202 GCF_003342845.1 Nothoprocta perdicaria
GTGATCCCAGGGATGCTGGGCTTTTGGGATGCCGTGCTGCCAGGAACGCCGCGCTGCCCAGGGATGCTGGCCCCAGACTCACCTTGGGCGCCCACCAAGTGATGCCCATGTGCAGCGCGTAGTCGCAGCACACCTTGGGGTCGGCCAGGCTGCGGCACTTCTCGTAGGCGTCCAGCAGCGAGGTCTCCTTGTCGGGCAGCACGTGCCCGATGACCATCGTGGTGCCCCCCACCAGGGCAGCCTGCGGGTGTCAGTGAGCAAAACCCCATCGTTCTGCCGGCCAAGCCCCCCTGGCATCCCCCCCCGGCCATGCCCGGGGCCGGCGGCGCGCGTGAGCGGCGGGGCGGGAGCCGGCGTCCCCGGCTCACCCGGCCCGGCTAATCCCCAAAGCTCCTTTGTGGCCCCCCCGGGCCGGAGCCGCTGCGGAGCCGCATGGAGCCGAGCGGAGCATGCACAGCCCTGCAGCCCCGCGGGATGCACCCGGCGCCTGGCACGGCCGGCGCCGCACAAAGGCCGCTCTGTGCCGGGGCCGGAGCCACGCGGCCCTGGGGACACCGTGCACGGCGCCCGGCCGCGCTCTTGGGTGCRCAGGCTGCAAACACCCCCTCACGTGGGCACCCCGAGCCCTGTCCCGGCAGCGCCCGCAGGGTCTGCGGCGATCCCGCTTTAACCGCGGGATAATCTGCGGCAAAGCAGGGCGGATTTAAATAGCCACGGGGCGGCCGCGGCGGCGCCCGCGCCGCTACCTTGGTGCCGTGGTAGAAGTCGTCCACGCAGGTGGCGTTCATGAAGGTCTGGTGGAAGTGGGTGCTGGTGTCGATGCCGCCGGGGATGACGAGCTTGCCGGTGGCGTCGATGACCTTGGCGCCGCCGGGGATCATGAGCTCGCGGCCCACTTGCTGGATGATGCCGTTCTCGATGTAGACGTCGGCCTCCAGCGTGCAGTCGTCGTTCACCACCTTCCCCCCCTTGATGAGGATCCGCATGGTGGCCGCGTTGGCGAGCATGGCTCTGCAAGGGCGGGYGGCCCCGCCGCGGCGGGAACGCCGGATTAGCCCGGGAAATCCCGGGAGAGGGGGGCCGCGGGCACCCCGCGCTCCTGGCGCCGCGGGCATGCACGCGCTGCATGCTGCTGGTGCATGCTGCYGGTGCACAGCGGTGTTGCATGCCCAGTGGAGGCATGCACGGGGCTGCAAGAGGATGCAGGGACCCCGCACCCCCTCCCCAGACAGGATCCATAYGTGGCTGGGCAGATGAAGGTCAGACGCGATCGACCCGCCGGAGCGGCGCARCAGCCAACGCGCTGCACGGGGAGCAGCGACCGCGGCCCGCGGGGTGCCACGTGTCCCTGTCCCCACGGCGCTCCCCTCAAGGGAGCCCCCCGCCAGCCCTTGGCCTGCACCCATCCCAATGCCCTGCAGCCAGGGAGCCCCGGGGTATTGGGGAGCAGAGGCTGAAAGCTCCCTGCTGCAGAGACCCCGCTGCGAGGACCCTAGTGCATGGACCCCTARTGCAGAGTCCCCCCTGCATGGTTCCTATTGCATGGACCCCTAATGCAGAGWMCCCCTTGCACAGAYCCTAGTGCATGGACCCCTAATGCAGAGAAGCCCCTGCACGGTCCCTATGGCATGGACCCCTAATGCAGAGAACCCCTTGCACAGACCCTATTGCGTGGACCCCTAAAGCAGAGTCCCCTCTGCACAGACCCTATTGCGTGGACCCCTAAGGCAGAGAGCCCTTGCCTGGACTCCTAAAGCAGAGGTTTTGCTACGTGGACCCTATTGTATGGGCCCTTAATGCAGACACCCCCTGACACGGTCCCTGTTGCCTGAACCCCTAACACAGAGATCCCCCTGCACGGACCCTGCTGCACTGACCGCTAATGCAGAGACCCTCCCCTGCACGGACCCTGCTGCACTGACCTCTAACGCAGAGACCCCACTGCATGGACCCTGCTGCACTGACCTCTAATGCAGAGACCCCACTGCATGGACCCTGCTGCATGGACCCTGCTGCATAACCCCTACTGCATGGCTTCCTCCTGCAGAGCCCCCGCTGCACAGACCCCTAGCACAGAGCCCCCGCTGCACGGACCCTATTGCATGGACCCCAGCGACAGGAGCGCGCTGCATGGCCCCCGCTGCAGCGCCGCTGCACAGCCCCCGGCCCAAGGCACCCTGCACAAAGCGCTGCCTCCAGACAAAGGCCACATCCCGCGGCGGTGGCGCGGCCCCGGCCCGGGCAGGGGTCCCGCACCTGCCGCCATTCCCAGCTCCGGCAGCTGGGCATTCCCGGCACGGCGGCCGCGGAGCAGCTGCCGGGGCCACGAGCGCCGCGGCCCCCCTGCATCAAACAGCTGTGACTTGGGGACCTCTGCCCCGCGCGAGACGCGYGGGGACGGTGCCGAGCCTGGAGCCGGGGCCGCGCGGCCCAGGGCTGCGGCCCGGGAGCGGGGCGGCGCCGGGGAACTGGGGCGCTGCAGCCCGGAGATGAAAGGCGCCTCCGCTGACGGACGGATCTGGATCGCGGGAGTCGCACGCGGAGACGGAGCCGCCGCCGAGTCTCCCCGCCTCGCTCTTTGTTTGGCTCTTCCCGGCGCGGGCAGGGCCCCTCCGGCCCCAGTGCGGGATGCGGGAGCAGCATCCATGCGGGAGCAGCCTCCCTGCGGGAGCCTCTCGCCCCTGCCCTGTCCAGGCCCATGGCACCAGTGCCCAGCGCTTCTGGGCCTGTCTGCATGGGGAGGGAGAGGAGGCTGCGGAGGAGCCGGGATGGGAGGTGGCCGGGCAGGAYGAGGGGCTGCAAGTGGTGGCTCCATGCGGTGCAACACGAGGCGGGGGCCCATGCAGCGGGTGGGCGCTGCAGGCCATGCCACTGGCCAGGGGACGGCCCCGCRCGGGCGGACACGCGTGGGCAGACGTGCAGCGGTGCCTGGCCAGGCTTGCACAGGGCCCAGGGCRCTTGTCCGTCGCCCACGTGCCTGCACTGACCCCGGCTGCGGGAGGTGTCACCCACTGGGGACAGTTGTTGCAGAAATGACAGCCGCCCACGGACAACAGGTCACCCCCGGGCAGGACTGAGCCGTGGTGCCAGCGCAGGGTGCCCAGCTCCTGTCACCGAGCCTGGCAGCTCCCCACCCGTCCCTGTCCTTGCCGTGGATCCCGGCTGCAGCAGGAGCAGCCAGAGGCAGCGCTGCTGCTCCAGCCCCGCTGCACCCAGGGACTGTCCCCTGCAGTAGCTGGATGTGACCCTCACCAGGGATGTCCGAGCCCGGGAATCTGTGTGGAGGCAGCGCAGCCCCGGAGCCCCAGTGCAGCAGTGCCCGCGCATGCAGCACGGCCAGGCTCCTTTGTGAGGGGCCGGGGGCAGGTCTCCCGTGGGGCTGGAACGAGCCCTGGGGGCACCGAACCACCCTAGTCCTTTGTGCTGATGGGACCTTTGCGCCCTCCCTGGAGATGCCCAGTGCAYCCGGGATAGGGAAGCCCTGAGCATCCCTGCGGACACGGCTCCGCCCGGGACACACCCAGAGTGGCTGCTCGGACAGCAGCGCGGGAAYGGTCACCGCCCAAGCAGGGACGGGGACGTGGCGGCTGCAACGGCGCCTGCAGGGGACCTGGAGGGGTCACCTCGCGGCGCCGCGCGCCAGGCCGGCCACACCCGAGCGAGCGCCGCGCTGCAGCGGCACCGGCGCGCGGCCGCATCCTGCCCCGYGCCGCAGGCCCTCCCACGGCGGGCGCTGACCTGCGGTGATGGTGACGGTTACGGCTGGGCATGTGGCAGCTGTCACCGCTGCAGGCCCGGTCACCGCACGGCGGGGCCCGTGCATGTCCCGCCTGCCCTCCCGGGGGTGCCAGCGCTGCAAGGAGCAGCCCAGGCGCGATGCAGAGGGGCTCGCTGCAAGGTGCAGCCCCAGCACGCTGCAAGGTGCAGCCCTGCATGGGCACAGCGCGGTTCCGTGCGGCGCGGCCCCGCCGCAGCCCGGCGCGGTGCGGGGCGGCCCGGCGCGGTGCAT
>NW_020455968.1:0-934 GCF_003342845.1 Nothoprocta perdicaria
GCTTTGGATGGGAAAGCTTCTTTGGAGGTCAGCAACGCTTGCATGAGAGCCTACAAAAGCTACAGCTTGTTGAGCCCGTGTGCAAGTACTACGGCAAAAGAAGAGCCCTATAAAGCCCGGTAGGCAACCRGGACTTGMGCCTGTGGTTCAGGCCCYGGCRGATCACCTGAGAAGGTGCTACGCAAGAGCAGCTACCGAGARAAGAGTATGGCCCTATAGGGCCTTGACAGTGGTCACAAGTTAAGGGCCACCAATGGTGACAGSCYGGAGGCGGAGGGACAAAACACCTYGAGTCGCATTAGYGGCTCAAGRTGGGATCTGCTGGCACGATGAGCGCAACTGGGGCCGGGCGGGAAGACAGAGCATGCCTACGTCACGACTGTCACACAGAGCCRGAKGCGTTCCCACGCACCGAGTACAAGAGAAACCTCAAGACCTGAACAACAGCACGCAGCTACAACAGGCACCGCAGAGACACGAGCCGGAGCYGCCTGCCCTAGCGAGCCCACGCTTCCTCCTGCGCAACGCCTGAGACACCGCCCTCACGCACCACTCATCCACAAGACGCATCCGTACCGGACACCCCACACACCCCCGACGACCCGACGCGTCCCATCTCCCCACTTAACTTGGGCGGAGTTCTGCATCACTGCGGCACTTKGGGAGCCCTCCTCGAGGGGCGGACACATCTTCTTCCATCTCATTTCGGACGCCCCGTTCGCCTCCGTCACCTGCCGAGGCAGAGCGCACGGACATCCTTAGAAGCGCTGGCAGCTACCTCACCCGCAAAAAAAAAACTCTCCCTCACATTATCATTGTAATTTTGCTCACGTGCACTCTGCCAGATCCTCCCTCTGGAATTAGGACTGTGATGACATTCAGGACATCTACAGAGAAAAAAGAAAAACAACACCAAGTGACTCTTGTGCCAGGC
>NW_020455968.1:3911-5306 GCF_003342845.1 Nothoprocta perdicaria
GATGGTCACAAGCATGAGGGGCCACCAATGGTGACGCCCTGGAGACGGAAGGACGGAATGGCCGAGTCGCATACACGCCACCAGAGAGGATCCTCTGGCACGATGAAGACAACGTGGCCCAGGCAGTGGGAGGARGTGGGAAAACAAAGGATGCCTACACGGCTCCCGTCACACAGTGCTGGRTGAGTTCCCTAACCCTAAGGGCAAGGGCGACCTCAAGACCCGAACAATGGAGCGCAGTGGCAACATGCGCCGCAGAGACACGGACTGGAGCCGCTTGCGCTAGCCATTCCGTGCTTCCTGGTGCGCACCGCCCGAGATGCCGCCCTCGCACGCCGCTCGTCCGCGAGAAGCATCCATACTAGACAGGCTGGCAGCTCGCACGCGATCGACAACCCGACGYGTCCCATCTCCCCGCTTAACTTGGGCGGTGCTCCGGGACGCCGCGGCGCTTCGGGAGCCGTCCTCGGGAGGCGGACGCGTCTTCTTCCATCTCGTTTCGGGCGTCTCGCTCGCCTCCGTCGCCTGCCGAGGCGGAGCGCGGGTAGACGCCCTTGGAAGGGCCGGCGCCTACCTCACCCACAAAAAACAACTCTCCCTCACACTTACCATTCTCTTTCTGCTCACCTGCACTCTGCCAGATCCTTGCTCTGGTATCAGGACTGTGATGACATTCAGGACATCTGCAAAGGAAAAACAATAACACCACCAAGTGACTCATGTGCTAGGCACAGAGAAGTAGTCTGATAACTATARATATGCCAGCATACCCAGTGAAGTTTGCCTCACCTCWAGTCCTTCATCTGGAAACCCAAAAAGTCACSGCGGCACCTGAAAGAGCAGGAGGAAAGGCAAATCGACGAGAGGCAGCCAGGCGACACCCGACAGCCCAAGAACAAAATACATCCCCCCTTCGCCCAGGCATCTCCCCCACCTGCTCTCAGGCCTCTCCCGTTCGCAGGGGTTCTCCTCTCGGGGACCCCCACGCAATCTGTGAACACCAAAGAGAGCACACTGTGAGGGGATGACAAAAGTCACACCCACCTGCAACAATGCCCCGCAAAAAGACCAGACCCCCCACCAAGTTATAACCATCAGGGGGATTACGCGTGGACTCTCCGATGGCCGCTCCGGATCATCGTTGTCGCTCTCGCKGCGCGGGCTACGACGGCCGACCGCCTCGTGCGAGACGGCTCCCGCTTGCAGAGTCACGCATGCAAACCTCATCAGACAGGGAGAGAAAAAGCCATATGCAAAAAAGACCTGGGACCGCACGGAAGAGAGCGAGGACTGCAGAAGGCCCACGACATCGCGACGACGACGCTGAATGAAAGCGTGGATCCGAGTAGAGCGACAGTGCCCGTGTCAGAAAGGGGCCGGCGAGTCTGAGAGGGC
>NW_020455968.1:7425-8372 GCF_003342845.1 Nothoprocta perdicaria
CCCGAGGCTCAGCAAAAGGATAATTCGAAGACGAGCGCCGGCGCCCGCGTCGAAAAGAGTTCGGCGGAGCGGGAGGCGTCGATGAGGAAGAGCCCTTTGGAAAATATCCGATGCCCGGATGACGCCGGGAGGACGACCCCGAAGGGGTGCCGCGGTCGGCCGAMRGATGGGGGACGGCAGAATAACCGGTCGCCGACGGAGAGAATGGGGAACTTTGCTGCTAATATCTAATGCAGAAATGCAGTCATACATCAAATGAAACAATAACCTTGCAATGCACTGAGTCTTAGTTACAGAGAACAAACGAGGTAACACACCTAACCCTTACTACACAAGAAAAATAGGGATCGAGAAAAAGATTCGTGACCGACTGCCTAAATACGTTACAAGCGTCCGGGTCGGCGGGGGCCGAAAGCCCTGCCGCGGCGAGGATCGGCGGAGCCTTCCCGGCGAGCGGGAGCGCTTACGCGGCGCGTCCGCCCGTAAGCGAGGTCTCCGAAGTCGCCGAAAGAGGGGGTCCGGCTTCGGTAAGGCCGAATCGGCAAAACCGCCGTGTTCCGGGGTATCGGCGGTAACGTCCGGTAGGTCCTCCTTTCCKTAGCGTCCGGGACCGGGACCCGGCCGGAGTCCCGGCTTCGGACGGGAAAGGTCCCTTCGAGGTCAAAAACACTGTCCTAAGAGCCTACAAATGTTACAGTTTAAGGAGCCTACACACAGGGTAGCGCAAGTAATTTACAGTCCAGTGGCTTGTACTTCTGCAAAAGCAGAGGAATACTCTGGTGGAAGTCAACCCGGACTCCGGGCTGCGGGTCTGGCCCTGGCGGGGACGATGTAAAATGAGACCGACGACCGAAAGGAAAACGTGGCCTTACGAGGCGCGGACGATGGGCGGGGGGATGTGGGGCCACCTACAGGGCGAACCTAGAGATGGAGGAGTAAGACAGCCC
>NW_020455968.1:10231-11880 GCF_003342845.1 Nothoprocta perdicaria
GTGTACTTCTAGAAAATCGGTCTCACAGACAGCTGCAAGGTCAACCCTGCCTGAGGCCTGCGGTTCGGACCCGGGCGGTTCGGCAGCTAAGAAGCTAAAAGGCGAGATGGGCTCCTGAAAAGCAAATTCGGCAGCGAAAATGAAAAGCCGCGGGGAGACCAAAGACCGAGCCGGAGGGACGCGACGCCCGGGACCGACGTTCGGGGGTCGAGTCGGTATCGGGGGACGATCGAGGGCGACGACTCGGAGCGGGCCGAAAGAGAGAGGATGCCTCCGGCGCTGGATGCGGTGTGGCGCTACGTGGTCTCGGGAACCCAAAGAACTAGAGGAAGCGCCCGACTTCGGGCTCCGCTTCGTCTCGCGGGCCGAGGCCGGCCGCGCCCGGCGGCTCGGGACGCGAATGACCCGGTCCGGGCCTCGGGTGAGACGTCGCCGTCTACGGGGGCGAAACTCAAAGTCCTCGGGAAAGCCTGCCGACGGTAACGGTCTCCTTCTCCGGACGGGTCGATGACTCGCCTGTGGATCGAGGCCTCCTAAGACAAAAGTCAGAGCCCGTCTTGGGTCATTTCTTTGGGAGAGCTCAGGAACGCTGCTCTGCATCTAAATAAAATAAAACAAATGACTCGCCGCACGCAGGATAAGAAGAATAGCGGACAACCTTTGGCTACACCTGTCAACGCTGACAGAGAAAAAAAAAAACTTAAGAAAAAACAATCAAACAATAAATACCCCAAATGGTTAAACACACAAACCCCCAAAAGTTTTAAAGATACATCAGGGAATTACCCAGAGGYGGAGCGAGGGCCGCTCTGGGACGTCGCCGCGTGGATAGACTAGGGAGAGCGTGGGGGCCGGTAGGAGGAAACGCTCGAYGGCGCCGCGATTCGGGTTAAAGCGAATTCGGGCGAGAAAAACGGCCTCGGGAGCTTCCGCCTTCGGCTTACCTATACGAGGCTCCGTATCGCCGTCGAGGGACGAGACGAGTCGTTCGAGAGATCCGAGTCTCCTCCTATTTTCTCCTAGAGACTCCATTTACCTTTATCGCTGACCCATTGCATTTATGGAAAAAAAATTCTAAGGATGACGAGGCATAAAAGCGGAGACTCCGATCCCTCGAATGGACCGCGCTACGGTTTTCTTTTTCGAGGAAACAAAGGAATGAACGAGCAAAAGGAACTCCTATTACCTTTCAGCTCCATCTTATGTCTTCCAGGAACCTTACTGTATAAAAAAAAACCTAACTTCTCGAAAACCATCTATACTTGTTCCTACAAAGCTTACAATTCCTAATAATAACTGGGTACCTGAGTCATCTCATCCCAGCGCTCTCYGAAAAGAGGCTACGGTGCAATGAGGCCCTCCCTGCGGATCCTGGGTTTTTATGGGCCTGGCCCAGCCCACCGGCCAATCGAGTAGCGGTGGGGAGGGAGGGGCCCGCTAATTGTGCATAAATAGGTAGGGTTGGGCCAAAGCGAGGCTTTTCTTTYGCCGAGGCGAGATGGACGCTACGGAAGAAATAAGGGTCCCGGGAAGAGAAACGGGCCCTCGCCGAGACTCTGGGGACTTCTTATCCTGTATGGTGAACTACAAAAGGTCCGTTATTAAATGTCTTTTGTTTTCTCTTTGCTAGCAACTACTAGACATTTTAA
>NW_020455968.1:13628-14677 GCF_003342845.1 Nothoprocta perdicaria
GGGAGAATAAAAACGGAAATATTCGGAGACATTTTAGGAGAGTACACGCAAACATTTTGGGAGAGTACAAAGAGACATTTGGGAGGACACAAATTTTGGGAGAATATAGGGAGGACACAGAAATTTTGAGAGAATATGGTGAGGACACAAAGAGACATTATGGGAGGACACAAAGAGAAGTACTTGGAAAATACCCAGARAGACATGGGGAGAATATGGGGAGAATACCCAGAGAGAGATGGGGAGAAATGGGGAGACTACAAAGAGAAATGTCAGGAGAATACACGGAGGGATGCGGGGAGAATACACGGAGGGATGCGGGGAGAAATGGAGAGAACACACAGATATATATAGGGAGAATAAAAAGAGACATGTGAGGAGAATACACARAGAGATATGGGGAGAATTAACACAGAAATATCGGGAGAATACACAGAAAAATATTGAGGGAATTTTGGGAGAATACACAAAGAAGTCTTGGGAGAATACAAATGAGGGAATGGGGAAGATAAGGATTACGGGACGAGGAAGAGAAATACTAGCGGGAGAGTGGGGCGTACCTGGGGGTACCGACGAGCAGGCTCACGAGGTSCTCAACCACTTGGCTAGTTCATACGCGATSCCACGAAGATGTCCACTGGCAGGTGTGCTGATGAGATGAGAGCCACTGCCAAAGCAAAGAAGGGAGCTGTTAGGGTTGAAATTGCTTCCCTTTCCCGTGGAGTGCGCTACTTGCGTTCCTCTACGCAGAGGCCAAGAAAAAGAGGCAGCAGCGCRAGGCGGAAGAAGCTCCAGCTGGTGAGSAGGTGCGAGGCAGCCGCCCCTTGCCATCTTGATCCAGGCCTTGAGACAGCTCAGCTGCTCAGCAAGCACCTCCCCTTTTATGCATTCTTGCCTTTGCCTGTTTTGTTTTCCCAGGGGCTCTAGGCCTCACCATGTGCGCTGCCATCCTTGAAGTCGGTTAGCACAGGAGAGCAAGGGAATGCCTGGCGGAATACAGAGAGAATTCACATGTGGCGTGCAAGAGACTTCTTGCGAGAGTAGGAATA
>NW_020455968.1:16187-16888 GCF_003342845.1 Nothoprocta perdicaria
AATTGTTACCAAGGGTGGGAGAGCACAAAGCTAACAATTCCCAGAATAAAAGAGAGGAATTAGCTAGAGAGGAAGGGAATGGCTGGGGGAAAGCAAAGGCAATTATCATGTGGTGTGTAAAAGAATATTTGTAAGGACAAGAATAAGAAGATTTTCTGGTGAGGAACAGGTTTACATAGGAAATAGATAGGTAATTCTTATGGAAGATTAAGCGACGATTAAGCGAATACTTTGGGAGAATATAGGGAGAATACAGAGAGAAATATCGGGAGAATAGACAGAGAAATATTGGGAGAATATAGGGAGAATAGACAGAGGAAACTTGGGAGAAGTGACAGAGACATTTTGGGAGAATATTGGGAGAAAAGACAGAGAAATATTTGGAGAATAGTAAGAGAAATATTGGGAGAATAGACGTAGAAATATTGGGAGAAAAGAGAGAGAAATATCGGCAGAATACAAAGAGAAATATTGGGAGAAGGGACAGAGAAATATTCAGATAAGAGACAGAGAAATATTGGGAGAATATTAGGAGAATAGACAGAGAAATATTGGGAGAAGAGACYGAGAAATATTAGGAGAATATTGGGAGTAGAGACAAAGAAAACTTTTGGGAATACACAGAAAAATATTAGGAGAATATTGGGAGAAGAGACAGAGAAATATGGGGAGAATAGAAAAAGAAATATTGGGAGAAGAGA
>NW_020455968.1:17053-18271 GCF_003342845.1 Nothoprocta perdicaria
AGAAATATTGGGAGAAGAGACAAGGAAATATTGGGAGAATAGAAAGAGAAATATTAGAAAACATTAGGAGAATAGGAAAGGAAATATTGGGAGAAAAGGCAGAGAAATACTGGGAGGCTATTAGGAGAATAGACAGAGAAATATTTGGGAATAGACAGATGAATATTGGGAAAATACTCAGAGAAATATCGCGAGAATATACAGCGAGATATTGGGAGAATAGTCAGAGAAATATAGGGAGAATAGACAGACAAATATTGAGAGAATATTGGGAGAATAGACAGAAATATTGGGAGAACAGACAGAGTAATACTGGCAGAATATTGGGAGAATAGACAGAGAAATATTGTGAGAATATTGGGAGAAGCAGCAGAGAAATATTGGGAATACAGACAGAGAAATACTGGACGAATATCGAGAGAATGGACAGAGAAATATTTGGAGAATAGAGAGGGAAATATCGGGAGAATATTGGGAGAATGGAGAGAGAAATATTGGCAGAATGTACAGAGAATATACGGAGAAATATAGGGAGAATATAAGGAGAAATACTGGGAGAATATTGGGAAAAGAGAAAGAGAAATATTGAGAGAAGATTCGGAGAATAAAGAGCGAAATATTCGTAGAATAGAGAGCGAAATATTCGGAGAACAGACAGCGAAATATCAGGAGAATATAGGGAGAATAGACAGACAAATATTGGGAGAATAGACTTAGAAATTCTGGGAGAGTAGAGAGAGAAATATTGGGAGAATAGACAGAGAAATATTGGGAGAATATTGGGAGAACAGAGAGAAAAAGATTGGGAGAATACACATAAAAATATTGGGAGAAGAGACAGAGAAATATTCAAAAAACAGACACAAAAATATTGGGAGAATCTTGGGAAAATAGGCAGACAAATATTGAGAGAATAGACAGAGAAAAATTGGCAGAATTTTGGAAGAATACGGAGAGATATATTGGGATTGGAGACACAGCTTTTTTGGGAGAAAAGACAGAAATATTTGAGAGCAAAAAGTGCAATATTGGGAGAATACTGAGAGAAATATTGTGAGAATATAGAGCGAAATATTGGGAGATTATTGAGAGAAATACTGCAAGAATAGACAGAGAAACATTAGGAGAATATTGGGATAATAGAGAAATATTGGGAGAAGAGACAGAGTAATACTGGGAGAATAATGGGAGATCAGACTGAAATATTGCAAGAATATT
>NW_020455968.1:18402-24245 GCF_003342845.1 Nothoprocta perdicaria
AGAGAGAAAAAGTGGGAGAAGAGAGAGAAATAGTGGGAGAAGAGAGAGAAATAGTGGGAGAAGAGACAGAGAAATAGTGGGAGAATATTGGGAGAATAAATATGGAAATTATGGGAGAGGAAACAGAGATATATTGGGAGAATATTTGAAGAATATTGGAAGAATAGACACAGAAATATTGGGATAATAGAGAGAGAGTAATATTGGGAGAAGAGACAGAGAAATCTTCAGAGAAGAGACAGAGAAATATTCTGAGAAGACTGGGAGAATAGAGAAATATTGAGAGAATAGACTGAGAAAAATAGGGAGAATATTTGGAGAAGAGACCTAGAAATAGTGGGAGAAGAGACCAAGAAATACTGGGAGAAGAGGCAGAGAAATATTGCGAGAATATTGGGAGAAGAGGTAGAGAAATATTGGGAGAACAGACAGAGAAGTATTGGGAGAATAAGGAGAGAATAGACAGAGAAATATTGGCAGAATGTACAGATAAAAAATAGGGAGAATATTGGGAGAAGATACAGAGAAATATTGGGAGAATAGACAGAGAAATATTGGGAGAATATTTGGAAAATATGCAGAGAAATATTGGGAGAATAAACAGAGAAAAATTGGCAGAATTTTGGGAGAATAGAGAGGGAAATATTGGGACAGTAGACAGAGCTATATTGGGAGAAAAGACAGAAATCTCTGAGAACAAAAAGTGCAATAWTGGGAGAATATAGAGCGAAATATTGGGAGAAGAGACARAGAAATATTGGGAGATGAGACAGAGAAATATTGGGAGCATATTTGGAGAATAGAGAGACAAATATTGGGAGAAAAGACAAAGTAATACTGGGAGAATATTGAGAGAAGAGACAGAGAAATACYGGAAAAAAATTGGGAGAAGAGACAGAAAACTTGTGGGAGAAGAGATAGAGAACTAGTGGGAGGAGAGTTATAGAAATAGTGGGAGAAGAGACAGAGAACTAGTGGGAGAATATTGGGAGAATCGACATAGAAATATTGGGAGAATATACAGAGATATATTGGGAGAATAGAGAGAGAAATATTGGGATAATAAGGAGAGAAATATGGGGAGAAGAGACAGAGAAATTTTCAGAGAAGAGACAGAGAAATAGCGGGAGAATATTGGGAAAATAGAAATATATTGGGAGCATAAATACAGAAAAATAGGGAGAATATTGGGAGAAGAAACATAGAAATATTGAGAGAACACTGGCAGAATAATCAGAGAAATTTAGGGAGAATAGACAGCGGAATAGTGAGAGACTTGACAGAAATATTGGGAGAGAAGACAGAGATATATTGGGAGAATACACAGAGATATATTGGGAGAATATTGGTAGAAGAGACAGAGAAATATTCGGAGAATATTGGGACAATGCATGGAGAAATATTGGGAGAATATTAGGAGAATAAACAGAAAAATATTGGGAGAATAGACAGAGAAATATTTGGAGAATACAAGGAGAAATATTGGTAGAGTTTTGGGAGAACAGAAAGAGAAATATTGGGAGAACAGACAGAAATATTTGAAGAATCTTGATAAAAGAGAGAGAAATTTCCGAACAATATGGGAAGAATGGACAAAGAAATATTGAGAGAATAAACAGTGAAATATTGGGAGAATATTTGGAGAAGAGACAGGGAAGTATTGGGAGAAGAGACAGAGAAATATTGGGAGAATATGGGGAGAATAGACAGAGCTATATTGGGGAAAAAAACAGAGAAATCGCGGGAGAATGTACACAGAAATACTGAGAAATTTTTTGGAGAATAGAGAGCGAAATTTTTTGGAGAATAGAGAGCGAAATTTTTTGGAGAATAGAGAGCGAAATTTTTTGGAGAATAGAGAGCAAAATTTTTTGGAGAATAGAGAGGGAAATTTTTGGGAGGATAGAGAGGGAAATTTTGGGAGGATAGAGAGGGAAATTTTGGGAGGATAGAGAGGGAAATTTTGGGAGAATAGGGAGCGATATTTCGTGAGAATAGACAGCAAAATATTCGGAGAATAGACAGCAAAATATTCGGAGAATAGACAGCTAATTATCGGAGAATAGACAGGGAATTATTCGGAGAAAATTGCGAGAATAGACAAATATAGGCAGAATAGWTAGAAAAATAYTGGGAGAGTATTGGGACAATAGACAAATATTGGGAGAATAGACAGAGAAATATAGGGAGAATATCAGGGTAATAGACAGAGAAATATTTAGAGAATATGTGGAGAATTGTCAAAGAAATATTGAGAGAATATACAGACAAATATTAGTAGTATGGAGAGAGAAATATTGGGAGAATATACGGAGAAATATTCGGAGAACAGACAGAGAAATATTACGGGAATATTGGAAAAATGGACAGAGCAATATTGGGAGAATAGAGAAAGATTTGGGAATAGACAGAGCAATAATGGGAGAATACTCAGAGAAAAATTGAAAGAATATACAGCAAGATATTGGGAGAATACTCAGAGAAAGATAGGGAGAATAGACAGAGGACAATTGAGAGAATATTGAGAGAATAGAGAGAAATATTGCGATAATATTGGTAGAAGAGGCAGAGAAATACTGGGAAAATATAGAGAGAAAGGACAGGGAAATATTTGGAGAATAGAGAGAGAAATATCGGGAGAATATTGCGAGAAGAGTCAGAGAAATATTGGCAGAATATACAGAGAAAAATTGCRAGAATATTGGGAGAAGAGACAGAGAAATATTGGGAGAATATATAAAGAAATATTGGGAGAATAGACAGAGAAATATTGGGAGAATATTGGGAGAGGAGACAGAGAAATATTGGGAGAATATGCAGAGAATAGTCGGAGAAAGATGGGGAGAAGAGACAAAAATATTGGAAGAAGAGTGGATGATATGGGGAGAATAGACAGAGAAATATTAGCAGAAAAGACAGAAAAATATTTCGGAGAATAGGCAGAGAAATATTGGGAGAATATTGGGAGAATAGACATAAAATTATTGGGAGAATAGAAAGAGAATAAGGAGAAATTTTGGGAAAGAAACAGAAATATTGGGAGAATATTGGGAGAATAGACAGAGATATATTGGGAGAACAGACAGAAATATTGGGAGATTGCACGCAGAAGCATTCAAAGAACAAACAGAGAAATATCGGTAGAATATCGGGAAAATAATGAAATATTGGTAGAATGGACAGAGAAAAATTGGGAGAATTTTGGGAGAATAGAGAGAGAAATATTGGGACAGTAGACAAAGCTATATTGGGAGAATACTTAGAGAACTATTGAGAAAATATACAGGGAAATATTGGGAGAATAGTCAGAGAAATATTGCGACCATAAGCAGAGAAATACGGGGAGAATATTGGGAAAATAGAGAGAGAAATATTGGGAGAAGAGACAGAGAAATACTGGGAGAATATTGGGAGAATAGAGAGCGAAATATTGGGAGAAGGGACAGAGAAATACTGGGACAATATTGAGAGAATAGAGAGCGAAATATTGGGAGAAGGGATAGAGAAATATTGGGAGAATACTGGGAGAATAGACAGAGAAATATTCCGAAAATAGACAGAAATATTGGGAGAATATAAAAAGTAATATTGGGAGAATAGACAAAGACATATTGGGAGAACAGACAGAGAAACATTGGGAGAATATTGGTAGAATAGAGAGAAATATTCAGAGAATAGACAGAAACCTATTGGGAGAATAGACAGAGAAATATTGGGAGAATAGACAGAGAAATATTGGGAGAATAGACAGAGAAATATTGGGAGAATATTCGGAGAATAGACACTGAAATATTTAAGAATAGTCAGAGAAGAATTGGGAGAATAGTCAGAGAAATATTGGGACAATAGAGAGAGAAATATTGGGAAAATATTTGTAGAAGAGACAGAGAAATATTTGGGAATAGACAGAGAAATATTGGGAGAATATCGGAAGAAAACACAGAGAAGTATTGCGAAAATAGAGAAAAACGGGAAGAATATTAGAAGAATAGACAGAAATATTGGGAGAATAGACAGGGAAATATTGGGAGAATATTGGGGGAATAGACAGAGAAACATCGGGAGAATAGACAGAGAAACATCGGGAGAATATCGGGAGGATAGAGAGAGAAATATTTGGAGAATATTGGGAGAATCGACAGGGAAATATTCAAAGAATTGACAGAGAAATATTGRCAGAACAGACAGAGAAATACCGGGAGGATATAGGGAGAATGGACAGAGCAATATTGGGAGAATAGACAGAGCGATATTGGGAGAATATTGAGARAAGGGACAGAGAAATATTGGGAGAACAGACAGAAATATTGGGAGAAGAGACTGAGAAAAATCGGGAGAATAAAAGTAGAATAGGCAGAAAAATATTGGGAGAATAAAGGTAGAAAAGGCAGAGGAATCCTGGTAGAACAGACAGAGAAATATCAGGAGAATAAAGGCAGAATAGACAAAGAAATATTGGGAGAATACACAGTGAAATATGGGGAGATTAGACAGAGAAATATTGGGAGAATCCTGGGAGAATAGACAGAGTAATTTTGGGGAATAGAGAAAGAGAAAAAGAGGAAGCATATTGCGAGAACAGACAGAGAAATAATGGGAGAACAGACAGAGAAATATTGGGAGTATAGCGGGAGAATAGAGAGAGAAAGATTCTGAGAATAGACAGAAAAGTATTGGGAGGATATAAAAAGGAATATGGAGAGAATAGACAGAGAAATATTGGGAGAATAGACAGAGCAATATTGGGAGAATATTGGGAGAATACAGAGAGAAATATGGGGAGAATAGACAGGCAAATATTGGGATAAGGGAAAGAGAAATATTGGTAGAATATTAGGAGAAGATACAAAGAAATATTGGGAGAAAAGACAGAAATATAGGGAGGATACTGGGAGAAGGGACAGAGCAATATTGGGATAATAGAAAGAGCGATATTGGGAGAATATTGGGAAAAGAGACAGAGAAATATTGGAAGAATAAGGTAGAATATGCAGAGAAATTTTGGGAGAATACACAGAGAAATATTCGGAGAATAGTCAGAGAAAAATAAGAAGCAGATTGGGAGAACAGACAGAGAAATATTGAGAGAACAGACAGTGAAATACTGGTGGGATAAGGGGGGAATAGGGAGAGAAATATTCGGAGATTAGACAAAAAAAAATATTGGGAGAATATAGACAGAAATATTGGGAAAATAGACAGAAAAATATTGGGAGAATAAAAAGAGAAATATTTGGAGAAAATTCGGAGAATAGACACTCAAATACTGAAAGAATAGGCAGAGAAATATAGGGAGAATATTCGAAGAATAGACAGAGAAATATTGCGGAATAAACAGACAAATATTGGGAGAATAGTCAGAGAAATTTGGGGAGAATAGATAGGGAAATATGGGGAGAATATTGGGAGAATAGGTAGAGAAATATTGGGAGAACAGACATAGAAAAATAGGAAGGGATATTGCGTGGACAGAAAAATAATGGGAGAATATTCGGAGAATAGACAGTGAAATATTAAAAGAATAGACAGGGAAATATTGGAGTATAGTCAGGGATATATTGGGAGTATAGTCAGGGAAATATTGGGAGAACAGACAGAGAAATATTGGGAGAATATTGGGAGAATAGACTTAGAAATATTCTTAGATTAGACAGAGAAATATGGGGAGAATAGACAGAGAAATATGGGGAGAATAGACAGAGAAATATGGGGAGAATAGACAGAGAAATATGGGGAGAATATACAGAGAAATATGGGGAGAATATTGGGAGAATAGACAGAGAAATATTGGGGAATAGACAGAGAAATATGGGAAGAATAGACAGAGAAATATTTGGAGAACA
>NW_020455969.1:0-19619 GCF_003342845.1 Nothoprocta perdicaria
TTGTCTCCTGCTGCCTTGAGCCTTGGGTTGATCCTGAAGCAAGGCTCACAGGGCCCTGCTCTCACTCCTTCTCCCTCCAGCACGGGAGGAAGATGTGTGCTCAAGGAGTGGCTGTCTTGGTCTGCCCTTGCTGCTCCTGTGGACCTGCTCCCTTCCACCACGTGCTTCCTTGTTTGACTCTTTTGACTCATTAAAGTGTTGTTGCATCCTAATGTGAGTGTCCTTGTGTTCCTTGCATCCTCTCTTGGGTTGTCCTCCCAAGCTGCTTTCACCTGTATATGATGCCAGGGAGGCATCGGGGATGTGGAAAGACAATGTGCTTGATCAATATTCTTCCTTCCTTCATTTCTTCCTTCCCTAAGGCCGGGCAGTAGGGGAAAGAGGGGTGACTCTCCTCTGGATGTGATGAAGACTTATCAGTCTCTCCAGCTCCCTTGGCCCTCAACACCAGGTTCACTCTGTTTCTCCCAGGTAAACCTTGCTTAGCCTTCCATCTCTCTTAAGTGTTTCTGCATCATGACAGATATCCCCGAGACATGTACCCTTTGGAGGCGTTCCTCTTGCCCAACTCTCTCCCCTTTCTCTTATTATTCTTCCTACACCTCCTCAAGAGACAACCTTTTTTGAAAATCTCCTAGGGGGTGCTAAGAGCATCTGCAGCTCTTGATCACACASAGTAGAGCACGGAAGGAAACTAGACCCTTTGGGTAGGACTTGACTATGAGCACGTTTGACCATGGGACTTCTGAAAGGCAGGAGAGAGGTGAATGCTTGCATGACATTGACCTCGGGGGCTTGGGAAGAAAGTAGATGTAAAGGGTGCTGAAGACAAAAGTGAGATCTAGCTCCTTTTCCAGGAATTACTGCTTCATCTTTTGATGACGAATTCTTTCCTTACAATGCATGGCATGATGTATCCTTGGCAAATGGTGCTGAAGCTCTGGGGTTCACAGGGGCTTTCTTGTGCAAACCCATTTTGTTGATTTGCTTGCCTCCATCTCCCATTGTCTGGGAAGACCTGTGCACCTTCACAGATGCCTTCATTTCCCTCCATGCAGAAGATGACCTGTGTTTGTGTCATAGAGAGGAGGGCCTGCCCCTGGGGGAGTTGCAGCCTCCTATGGACACACTCTTTGCTTGCCTTTAGGAAGGAGGACATGGCCAAGGCTGTCTAAGCAAGTCTGTGGTGTCCCACTTAGCACTACCATTCCCATGTGTAGCAGGCCTCTTTCCTCCTGTCCTGAGAAATGCAATTCCAAGTGTTTTGTCCTCCTCCCCGGATGTCTCCCTTGGGCAATCCTGACTTCTACTGCCCTCCATCTTGTCACAGCTGTGAGACGAAGACCACACTTGCATCTGGGGGGCACTGGGCATGCTGAGGAAGTCTTGTTAGATGTTTTGTGGTGCCTGCTCTTCAGTCAGTACATAAGGTCCCAGATGGAGCTGCGGCACAGACATGGCAGYGAAGAAGGAAGTAAATTAATTCGGCGGCGTGTGCTTTGTTTATTGGGGGACACACTTGATCAACAGCACTGACTCGCAAAAGCATTTGGGAGATAAAGTTCCTTCCTTACACTTCGCAACGTGGTTTTATGAGACCGGGCAAGAAGTGAGGGTGAGAGGGAGACTGCAAAGCAAGCAGGCTAAGAACTCCCCAGCAACAAAATAAGTGCTCTCGCACAAGCATGGTTGTCCTGCCCAGAATGATGATGCCAAAAAGAGTCTCAGTAAATACGGTGTTAGAGAGAGCGATTGATGTGGCCTCCATCGCAAATGGAAGTACAGCCTAGAACTCYAGGATGACAAGGAGAGCATCTCAATTCATTGGGACCAATATTAAAAAATAGGGCTCCAGTAGGTAAAAAGCTGTCATTGGCTGATGAGGCTGGACATCTCCTTTCAGATGTCTTCATTTGCATCTGTTGGCAACAGCATGCAATTCTCCAGAGAAGCCCAAGATCTCTAATAGAGTCACTTGAAAGGCCCTGGGTGGTAGAAGGGGCATGTCCYGAGCATGGAAATGAAAAGGCAATGTTGCAGGGAACAAAAACCAGCGTCCCCATTTCCTTAATGGGGATGTTTTGCATCCAAGATGAGCGTGTTGGTAAACAGATGACACACAGAGAGGGTGTCTCTGAACCTCGGGCATGAGGACCAGTATAAAAGGCAGCCCAACGCCAGGCTCTCTCATCCACTGCTCTTGCCTTCTCCTCCTTGGTGAACAAGGCGAGCTGCCATCCCCTCGGCCTCTCTCTCCTCGCTCTCCTCGCTCTCCTCTCCCTCCTGCTCCCTGGCTACCTCTCCCTGCTCCACACACTCTGCCTTTGCCCTCACTCTAGCCGTGCTCTGGCCGCTCCTCACACGCTGCCCGTCTTTTCCTGCCCTCCCTTCCAGGTGCACCTCCATCGCGCAGACATGTCGTGCTACGATCTGTGCCGTCCCTGTGGCCCAACCCCGCTGGCCAACAGCTGCAACGAGCCCTGTGTGAGGCAGTGCCAGGACTCCCGCGTGGTCATCCAGCCCTCTCCGGTGGTGGTCACCCTGCCCGGACCCATCCTCAGCTCCTTCCCGCAGAACACCGCCGTGGGATCCAGCACCTCTGCTGCTGTTGGCAGCATCCTCAGTGAGGAGGGAGTCCCYATCTCCTCCGGGGGCTTTGGCCTCTCCAGCCTGGGTGGTCGCACCTTTACAAGAAGGTGCCTGCCCTACTAAACGCTGCCTGCACATCCAGTGAGCACTTGAAGGCCTCAAGAGCACTGCCGGACTCAGCACGCAGCTGCAGACCACAGTTTCCCCATGGGATGAGCATCTTTGTGGCCTCCTGCACAGCAGGCATGAAGCAAAGGTGYCCACCTKTGATGCCAGGAAACRTGGCCAAGGGATGTTGTATTCTTTAAAGTTCTGCTTTTGATGACTTTGCTTGTATCTATTATTGTGATTTTAATTTGCCTTGGTATGTTGCAGTTCTTTTAAGTTGCCAGTGGTGTGGATTTACTCAGAAATTAAGGAAAAGCAGRGCCTTATTTTCTCTTGGGTTTGATTGGTTTCACTCTTTTTGTTTTGCAGAATGCATCATAGTTTTCTTTATAATTAAACTTGTGCGGCATCCTCATTTGAGTCTCACTCTGTTTTTCTGCTCCTTTTTTTAAATTTCAGCATCTTGGTGTGAAATTTTCCATTTTATATAGCACCGTTGCAAAGGTTAAAGGGACTCTCRCTGGAAACTGTCAGTTGAACAGACCAGGAGACTAAGTCTCAATGAAGGAATTTCACTGTTTACACTGTTCTTGATGAATTCAAGAGTTTTCCTTACATGTTCTCATTTGTTAGAGATTTACCAAAACTTTTTTTTTYYTTYTTTGGTATATCCATGTTCTTATTTYGGTCTTTCAATTTGAAGGAGCTCTTGCTTTGTCATCCACTTGGCATCCTCAAAATTGTGACGACTTTAATATGCTTAAGAAAAGCTATAAGAAATAGCTTTTACTTGAGAAAATCTATTTTTATCCCTTGATCAGATGGAATACTACTCTCTTTTCCATCTTTAAAGTACGACATACTTTCTGAAGTATTTGCTGTGGTATTGACTCCGCTTCAAAGGTGAAATGATTGTTCCAATCTTAGCAGAGGTCTAAGACACTTTACATTCCTGGACCATTAGTACATTTTTGCTGGACTTTGAAGTCCTCTAATMTTCCAAGCCTAAATTCAATCCCAATAATACCTGTTCTCTAGGTAATCCACATAAGAGCACCAGTAGTAAAGCGGAAAAATGTACATCAATGAGCAACCAGAAATATTGCTAGGTATATCTCCTTGATACTTGAAGCTTTCCATGACTTTAGTAAAATAGACTTAGAAGACAACTTTCGATCATAGACCCCACCATGTCTAATACCTATCACTTTATCTATCACTTTACTTAGTTGTATACACTGTTTTTGTTGCCTCGACACCAGCTTAAGGAGGTGGTGACCATCCCAGGTCATGGAAAGACCTGGAAAGCATGTGTGCCTATATGGCTCTCTGCCCACAGAACCTGTATGAGAGAAGCAATTTCTCCAAGAAATCACTTATCTTACTCTGATACATACCAAAAAACAAATTAATTTCTGATGGCAATATGACATTTTTCTGTGATACAAACAGAAGTGACATAAAAAATCATGAAGAGTATAGAAATAAGACTCAGGAGGATGAAATAACTTGCTAAGTGGCATGTGTCTGGCAACATCCTGCATTGGAAGGTGTCATCATGGTGCATGTTTTGGATGTGAAAACTCTTCTCTCCTATGCCTGTTCTGCTAATAATGATTTTAGAAATGCCTTAGAGCTAAGGCAGCATGGAGACACAGAGCGTTTGTGTAGGTTGTTAAAATCGTTAGTAAATATGCTATTAATTTGAAAGCTATGTTTTCTTTGCAAGTCAAGATCAGAGAAATAGATACACTAAGAGGTTTTTCCCAAATTCTCAGTCTGCTTGAGACTCCTGAGGCACCCTTTCTTTGCATGAATTAACTGGTTCCCAAATACACATTTTCAGGTGATTTTTTTTTTAATAATGTTTTGTTGTTGTTGTTGTTGTTGTTGTTGTTGTTGTTTTCCAGTGTAAGTTCATCTTGGCTTTGCATGGGAAGCACGTTGGGCCTATTAAAAGTCTTTCATCTTCAGAATTTGTGGGTGCTTTTAATTTCTGATTCTTTTGTACTGACTCTAACAAAGTCAATATGAGATGACTCAAAGCACAGTTTAACAAAGCAATTTTTTCACTTCTCAGCAATTTCTTAGTTTGCAAGTGTCTCAAGAGTACAATCAAAGATCACATTCAAGATGTTTTTAAAACTCTGTGCAGTTCCATCTCTGACCCAGTTAAGAGCAATTTTCAGTCTCTGATCTCGTCTCTGGTGAGATCCAAGTCTCCTAGATGAGTTCTTTGAGCCAAACCATCCTGTATGGAGCCAGGCCACTGTTGGGAGACAGTTCRTGAATCTTTTTGAAAATACTAGTGATCTTTGATGAGTGTGTTTTTAAAACATGACATCCTGTACCATATAGAAGCTCTCATGCTAACAGAAGAAAGCAGAACAGAAGCGTTGAAAACTTCTATGGATATTGTTACAAGTTTTACAGGCAAATTAGTGTTTTGAGGTTGCCAGTTCTGTTGTCACAGAAAAATATGTTTCAAAGATGATTTTGCCACACATTTGTGGCCTGACAGAGTTGTTCAGACCTGGAAAGGAAGTGAAATTTTTGAATGTCAATAAGTCACTTTAGATAATGCTACTGAAACATAAAGAGCAGGTGAAAATCTGCAGAAGAAGAATGTGGGGAATTTTAATGAAAGATGTGAAGCTTTTTGAAGCTCCACCCAAGAAGCTATTTCTGCTTCCATCAGTATTTGATGAAAGAGTGATTTTCTTTGATTTTTTTACATAGAGATCTGGTTCTTTCTTGCGGCCTTCAGTGGGATTTCAGACATATGTATGCCTGTGTGTCTTTGCAGGCCTCAAAAAGAAGCATGAAAGTTCAGGATATGTTCTTCTTACGCTCAGCTGGAGTCACACCTTTGTTAAAATTGGTGGAGACAAGAGTTTATTAAAGATTTACAGGTGTACTATCCACAGGAGAAAAAAAAAATGATGAATTATATATCTTAGGAATCTTCTTCTTTGGAATTCTTCCAAAGTTTCATCCTGATTACTGAAGTGAAACATTTATTTGAGTAGCCCARGAATAATTTTGCCCCATAATGCCATGAGAGAATCTTGTATGATGAAATATGCATGTCTGAAGACCAGGAAATGAAAACAAAGTAAAGAACAGTGAGGAAAAGACATTTAACCAGTTGGAAGCCTTTTGCATTTGGGACTGCTTGTTTGTAAATAATTTCAAGCTCAAAGCATGTCTGTGGTCCTCAGGCCATCAGAGATGCAATATAAAAGCTAGCTCAGCTCAAGGTTCTTCCTTCCACTTCTCCTACCCTCTTCTGTTTGGTGGGCAAGGTTAGTTCAAATCTACTTCTTCTTTATGTACTGAATTCTTGCTGTCATGACAATTTGATGCAATTTTTCTGCTCTAAGGTATTCTAGGCGCAGTAATGTGTTGAGGGGAGACTTTTCCTATTAGAAAAAAAGGGGAATTTTATTGGTACTTGAATTGCAGGGATTTCTTGAGCATATAGATCTTTGAAATGCTGATACAAATTTATTCAAATATCAGTATTCACATGCATTAAGTGACCTACAAATTCCAATACTATTAATATTAGAGATTAACAAACTAAATGGTTGACCTATGTACTCTGCCATCTCTAAAGGACTAACTAGGATTTTATAGTTTTTACGACCATAGTCACTACCAGTAACTTTTGAAATTTCAGCTGAGTTGCTATCAACAGAAAATCACAGTGTTTATAAGGGATGTGAATGCATTTATCTTTAGAGCTTTCTTCCAGAAGAATCACATTTGTTGCTATTTTTTCCATGCTTTCTTGCCATAGAAAATTTCCTTGGTGTTCCCCTTTTTGATTATGATGGATCTGATATAGGGCACAGCAGGAAACAGGTAGTTTAAAGTGAATGAAATGCTAAAAGAAACAGCTGTCAAAAAGGAAACTAGAAAGAATTGATGGTTTAGAAAGCAGTTATTAGAACCACAAGCTTTCAGCCACTCAAAATACTAAAGCTAAAGTCACAGATCTCTAACCAGTATTTGAGAGGATTATTTCAGTTTTCCTCTTCTTATTGCTCAGAAGAAGTGGTTCCCTTCACCACTCAGTCCCTAGACTGTGACTTATACAGCTCCTATATTGTGGTGCTTGAGTTGGATGAACATCAGTGTGGTATGGTGCTTCTGCTGCATTCATTTCTGGTTCTATATTTCAGCTTTACATCCAACTCACAGATATGTCCTGCTACGAACGTTGTGCTCCCACCCCATGCGGCCCAACACCKCTGGCCAACAGCTGCAACGAGCCCTGTGTGCGGCAGTGCCAGGACTCGACCTATGTGATCCAGCCCTCTCCGGTGGTGGTGACGCTGCCTGGACCCATCCTCAGCTCCTTCCCGCAGAACACCACTGTTGGATCCTCAGCATCCGCAGCTGTTGGGAGCGCTCTCAGCACCGAGGGAGTTCCCATCTCCTCTGGTAGCTCCTYGGGATTGGGGAGCTTGGGCTATTCAGGCTTAGGCGGTGGGTTCAGTCGTCCCTACCGTCGCTACAACACCTTCCGCAGTGGCTTCTATGGGCCATRCTGAAGCTCTGAAGAAGATTCAAGAAGGAAGGACCAGAAATACTGAAGCAGGACCCGAATGCAGAACTGAGCTCGCAGCCGTGGTTTGCAGACACAGTGTTGGACTCCCCAACAACATCCTCCCCTTCCCATCCCACCTTTAACTGTGAGAGTTTGGTATTGCTTAAAATCAGGCTTCTTCTCTTGTTATACTACTTTATATTTCTACTCAAGGATGTTGTTCTGTTGTGCATCGATGTGTTTGATAGTGCCTGGTGTAGAACTTAAAATTTAGACAATGTAAAGGGCTTGGTTGTCAAGACAAAATGCTCCACTGAGAGGAGAGTGCTGCTTGTGGCACATATCACCGTGAGAAATGTCATTCTTGCCAAATGAAAGCCTGCTGCTTTGCACTGTTTTGTTCTGCTCTTTGGTGTCATTAAAGTTCCCCTCTATCAAATTTCAAGCATTCTCTTATTTTTCTTTTCTCTGCTCCTTCCTTTTGCATCTTTGGGTGAAATTCATCACTGTATAGATGACCGCTACAAAGCATAAAGACAAAATGAATTCTACTGGAGATAGTAATGAGAGTCGAACAAGATACATTCAGAGCTCATAATAAAGAAAATACTGTATTTTGCAGCTGAAATGCTAGCTTTATGCAGTAAAAACTTTAAGAAACTCTTGGATAACATATTTTCTGTGAAGGTAAGGACATGAGATTAAAAAACACAATTCCCACAGTCATTGTGGATACTAAAGCAACAGATCTTTGGGAAATTCTGAAGATGTTCCGGTTTAGGGAGGACTTGAGACTTCTTCTTTATACTTCAAAATATTCTAGSTATCACACAAATTTTGTTGCTGGATAAATTATCCCTAGTAGTTAAATTGCTTTGTTTAAGGTTTATGTTCTAGTCTGGTCTCATCCTGGCATCAGATGAAAAGCCTTTAGAGGTCCTTTCATCTCAGACACTTATGGATCATTTGAATGTTTTGAAGTATTTTACACTCACACCTCTGAAGGTAACATAAGAATGATACAAATTTCAGTTCATGTAAGTGATTTGTCTTCTCTTCAGCAATTTACTAGTTCCCCAGCCTCTTATGAATGTACTTTGTTATTTAGCAATATGTTTTAATTGAGAGCCTGGACTAGGAAATCCCATTAGTGTTCTGTAAGGAAGCTGTTATGTTGTTATGGTTGACCTTTGATCTTTGATCTATGATCTTTAATCCCAAAGAGCAAGATCCAAAAACTTTCAAACTTTTTCATGAAATCCAAACRCCACTTAGGCTAAACTGGCAGAATATCAATGAAATATTTCTAGATCATTAATGAGTCTCTTTCTGAAATAGTAYATATCCTCCAAGAAAAACTTGTTCTGTCTCTAGAGGGAAGAATGGAGGAAAAGTTAGCATTCTTTAGCTGTCTTTGCATAAATGTAAGAGGGTTAGAACAATAGCTTTCAGTTTCCATAAGGAGACATATTTTTAAAATGTGTAAAGACTACAAGTACATTGGATAGCAGAGATTTTGAAGAAAAAGTAGTGGTTCTAGCAATAAGAAGGTAAGTTTCTGTTAAGAGCCATTAGAACATGATATACTAGGAATCTGCAGAAGGTGAAGATCTGTTTTTTATTTTTTTTAGAATTAGCTATGACAATTTGTGATAAAATAAAGTTTCTCAAGGCATGTGCATTTTGTGAGTTGATCTTGAGTCACATATTTTTGACTTAGCTGATGTTAGCATTGAGATCTTTTCACCTTCCGTGAACATTAGGCAGCAGGAAACTTTGCAGATCTGAGTGGTTAGTGGGAGGTTGCTCTRGATATTGGAGGGCTTTATTCTTCTGAAGAAGCATTAAAAAGACGCCCTTCATTTAGTATTAATTCACATCTCTCGCTGAGGGATTGTGGTGCCCAGGGTGACCYGATTACTTGTCTTTGCATACTTTCCATTGGTGCAAGCATTTCCAGCCCTCTGGAATGCAGTCAGCATAGACCACTCAAGCTGCAAAGGGGATGTAAATTGTTTACTGATAAATGGAGAATTGCTGGGTGTAACTCCTTCTGACATCATAGTTTAGTTTAGGCAGTGCTCTGTCTCTAAGAACCAATGCTCAAAAGCAATCTTAACATACCCATTCATATTCAATTTTGTATGAAAACTGCTGCACATTACCRTGACTTCCTGGGGTTTCAAGCATGAGTAATGGTGATTCCTTAGATGAAAGGGTGCATGGAAATCAGATCCAGAATTATAGGTGGTTAATAAGTGTTCCAAAGTAATAGGATCGACTCATCAAACTCTCCCATTGAAGTGTGATTGCTTGTCACCTTAACAGGGAACAAGAAGATGGAATTTTGATCAAGTAAAAAGAATACATTCTTGCATATGTTTCATTAGCTGTGTTTATATGGACTTGAAAAAAAAAAGTTAGCTTGAACAGATCTGGAAAGTGTTGCATCTCAGCAGTTCTCATTGCTAATAATTTCCTTGGCCTTTGTAATACTCATGGAAATTTGGTGTTYTTCTGAGTTGCATGAGATTGAAATGGTGCCGATGGATAAAAATTGGGGATATCTCTTACGCACTTAGTCTTGTGGTCAGGCTGAGTCCTCGAAATGCAAATGCTTAGGAATCGAGTTCAGTCCTGCCAAGTGAAATGACTGTTCACCTAAAAGAGTGATGTTTTGAGTAAGGGCTATGCATCACATATGCACTCGTTAAGCTCTATCCTGATGACCAAAATGAAATATAACTAGGGCATTGGCCTTAGGAGGCAATATAATTACTGCTGTAGTTCAGATGAATCACCACAGTCTTTCAAAGAATTAAGAGATTGCAAACAGCTGAAGATGAAAGATGTCAGTGGTGGAATGTAATAGGTGAGAGGAAAAACAGAGAAGTACAAAATGATATTTTGAAATAAAAGGTCTAACCAGTTTGGTGGATTTTGCATGCAAAAGTGCTGATCATTAGGTAATTTCATGCATAATCCATGTTTCAGATCCTCAGGCAGTCTGGATACAGTATAAAAGCCTATACAACCCCAGACTCTTCCATCCACTTCTCTTGCCTTTTTCGTGTTGGTGAACAGGTAAGTCTAAACCTACTCAGTGTCTTTTTACATGTTAAGTTTTTACTTTGATGGCTACTTTTATTTTATCCTTAGTTCTTGATAAATATTAGAAGATTGCTAGCTCATTCCCTTTGAGGGAAGAAAATTAGAAAGAAGTACTTCCTTCAAAAAGAAAGGAATAATTTATGATACAAGGTGTGCTGGAGTATCCTGGCAAGAATGGCACTCTCAAAATAAGCACTTTCATGATCCATTCTAGAGGCCAGTCAAAACCAGAGACAAAAGGGCCTGGAAGTAAATATAAAGTCTCATTTTCAGAATCTGTAACTAGACAGAAAGAAAATCACTCTGAATTCCTGAATCTATCCCACTCCCTCTTTTCCATGGACAGGAAAGTATTTATTCCAGTAGATTCAATTCCATTGGACTATAACTATGGTGGAAATGTCTGATCTGGAAAAAAATCCTTTCCTCACTCCAGGTTTACCTGTTCAGTTTCATTTATAAGACGTCTTCAAAGAGCTCGTCTTAAAGATGGTTTTTACAAGGCTCCCAGTTCCCTTGGCTGCACAAAAATCCGGTGTTGGGATAAGGGGGTAGTGCTGGCAAACAGAAAGAGAAATCAGATTGCTCTGTGTTATTTTCGAATTACTGTGGTTTTCTGTCTAATAGATAATTACCACCCTGTATAGTTAGTTTTCTAATATGTTATCTATGTAGCTGACAGCTTTAACACAGATTCTATATTACCCTTGATTTCTTCTCTATTTCAGTTTTACCTGCATCCCACAGACATGTCTGGCTATGATCTGTGTCCTCCCACCCCATGTGGCCCAACACCTCTGGCCAACAGCTGCAACGAGCCCTGCGTGAGGCAGTGTCAGGACTCGACCTATGTGATCCAGCCCTCGCCTGTGGTGGTGACGCTGCCTGGACCCATCCTCAGCTCCTTCCCGCAGAACACGGCCGTGGGATCCTCAGCATCCGCAGCCGTGGGGAGCACCCTCAGCCATGAAGGGGTCCCCGTCAACTCCGGTAGCTCCTCGGGATTGGGGAGCTTGGGCTATTCAGGCTTAGGCGGTGGGTTTGGTCAACCCTACCGTGGCCMCAACACCTACCGCAGTGGCTTCTATGGGCCCTGTTGAAGCTCTGAAGAAGACTCAAGAAGGAAGGACCAGAAATACTGAAGCAGGACCCGGATGCAGGACTTATCTCACGGCCATGGTTTTGCAGAGTATTGGGCGCTCACATCTCCACTGGCACTTAATGGAACAGTGGGAGATTGGTGTTGCTTAAAATCAGGCCTTTGCTTGTTTTAGTTTTTTTGTACTTTATATTTCTAAAGGAATCCTTGCTTTYCTTTTGCTGTAGCATGGGCTTGAATGTCACAGCACACAGCAGCCTAAGAAGAGACCTAGGATGAAAAGGCATATTAGTGCTTTTCTTATGAAGCCTGGAAATATATGCCTTCTAGTTCACACTTTTTAATTCTACTTTTCATCATTAAAGTCATGTTGCATCATAATCTAAGTCTTCTGGTGTGTGTTTGGTCTGCAGTGCCAACTAGTAGCTTGCTATAGATAAAATTTCTTACTGTTTCAAGGTTTTCTTTTTTAAATGAATGTTACTTTTCTTTCTATCTATTTCACATTGATCACATATAATTAATTTGCCTTACTGCTTCTTTTCCAAGAGCTCATTTCTACAGACTGGGCTCTTCCAGATCAAGAATTTATCTGCTCTTGCTGCATAATACAGATTTTGAGGAAGCCTTTGTATTTCCATTGTAAGAACCACACTAAACCTGCCTCTTTGCAGAAATACTCCACCAATCTGTATGCAGTAGTTAGTTACATCTATTTCTTCACAAAGGGAAGAATTGTTACATAAATTGTTTAAGCTTATTAGACSACAGTAAGATGCAAAACCAAACCTCAAACTTTGTTTGGGGTTTTGTATTTTAAAGTTCTTTGTAACAATATTTGAATAACTTTCACAATGAGTATCACTAAGACGAGGCAGGAGCACTGAAAATAATACACAACTCACTGGATTTGGAGACCTCTGCCTTCAGGGAGCATTGAAGTTCAATTCGCAAATTCTGCCTCTACCCAAGATCCCAGATGGAGCATACAGGCCATCTTATTCTGTGTCTGGGCTCAAACAACAGTGCAGCAATGCTGCTTGAGGGAGTGAGCATTTGCATGAGCAAATGAGGGACTTGCAATAGAAACAACGTTATGCTGAGGTACTCAGCCTGATGCTGAATAAAAGGATTGTTTTGTATTTTCCAAGAGGAACTTAGAAAAAAAAGTTAAAATTCATCTAGGAAAGCAGTTATGCATATTAATTCCCCCGAATGGCTTCTAGATACCAGTTGTTAAAAAGGAAATTATTTTTGAACAGTTGGTTAATCCCTGAGTATGTGGATACGTGCTATGCAATGAAAAAGCTGATGACACTATGAAAGGATAGGGTAACTTCTTTGAGAATCTCCTTGAACTATGTGATGAATTAAAACAAACCTTAAGCCACATTTTAATTAAAAATAAAGCAGTCCTAGTTCCTGTGGCCAGGAACAATTACACGAACTTTATGACACAACGACTGACCTTCACTCCCAAATATTATATAAGTGATATGAGAATTTAAGTTTTTATCGCACATCTTAGATTTCTACATAATATGACGCTTGGCATGCTTAAAGCTTTAATAAAATTTTTGTGATAATCTTGGGAGTTCTCAGATCATGAGGAGCCTATGACCAAACCAAACCAGATTCTGTTCCCAGGGGATCTTAACAAAGACACTTATAATTTAGAGATGATTTACATGTCTCAGTAGTTAAAGTGCAAAGAGAGAAGATACCTAAGTACTGATCTTGGTGCCAAGGATGGTTTGTGTTTTTTACCCCTTTGTTATTCATTCCGTAAGTCCTCCTTGGAGAAGAAGTTCAGTTTCTACAGCTTGCACAATGCAGAAAACAGAGCAGAATGACAGAAAAGTTGATATCAAGCAAAAACAAACAAACAAACAAAAAAACCCACTATAGACATTTCATATACATTCAACACTTCTTTATCTGGGCTACCATCAATCCATAACACATTATGTACCTGACACTGCAGAGGCCGCAGGAGAAATGAATAATGCAATAGGAAATGAAGAATTCTTGTATATGACTTCTGATGCTTCTACTGCTGAATTTTGCAAAGCCTTATCTTTTGCAGGGCAATGCAACATACCTATGCATAGATAAATTAACATAACATGAGTTGCTAATATATTGAGAGCTGAGCTAGATAGGAATAAAGGTGGGTCTGTGGAGTCCTCAGGYGAAGAACTCCTAAGAAACGAGCCTCAGAATTAGAGCCAGTCTGAGAGAATCCTATATTCATAAGATTTGCATCTCAGAAACTTCCACAGAAGTGCAATATTTTGGTATTATCGCCTTAGACTGGACTTACATTCTTTAGTTGCTTCTTCTATGTCAAATGTCAAAAAAACAGTGTCTTAAATGTTCTCTGATGATATTATAGCCTTTTGATTCTTCATTTCCTCCCAGTTCTCACCGTGCAGCTCATTGACCGAGCTGCATTTACATTATGCGGGTGTTTCTGGCCAATTTCTGAAAAATTCTGTCTCTCCTCTTCCCTAAGGGCCTGAATCCCCAAACTAGAAGTGTGTCTGGGTTGACATCCAGCTCATTAATAGCTGAAATTCTATATGATTTGCATGCTGTATTTACGTGAAGAGAAGGGCTGGTACAAGGGACTGCATTATTTAAACTCTGATTCATCTCCTTTAATGACACCAGACAGACCCAAAAGAGTTTTGAAGGCAGAAGAAATTCTTCTGAATTAATCATCCTCATGTTACCAGAAATTAATTTGGGCCAGAATATTTTAAGATGAAAGAAACTTGTGGTCAGATATACATGCCGCAAGATAAGGAAGTAAAACAGCAATAAACACAAATATTGAGGTAAAAACACATGTAATCAGAATTGGCTCGTAAATAGCTTCATAGACAAAGAACGTCCCAAGTTGTTTGGCAACTTGGAAKGCAGTATATAAACCTGAGCAACTCAAGGCTCTTCCATCCATTTCTCTTGCCTTCTTTGCCTTGGTGAATAGGGTAAGTCTATATCCATCTATTCTCTTTCTACAATGCAAATTGTTACTTTGATAATTTATAGTTTTCTAGTTTTTGCTCTATCATATTGTAGCACATTMATTTTTTTTGCTCTGGGTGAGGTAATCGGGAAGAATTTTTGCACAAAAAGGGAAGTTTTCCTYTGGTGGGAAGTTATAAAAATTGCTGAGTGGGGGGTTCAGAGACAAGCTAGTCAAAGAGATTCTTTTGATCAGCTTTGTGACTCAAGCAAGTTATCAAGTCTTAGAGTTGAACAAAGGAAATCAACAGTGAGGTCTTGGGTGTATCCAGAATAGTCTGTTGGTGTGCAGAAAATTCATCTAAGGCAGAAGTTTACCAGAACAAGAGTCCTCATATGCTGACTGATACTAGTACTTAATTTTTTGCCATCCTGGGTCATCAGACGTCCAAATTTGAAAGCAATCCTCACTCCATGCTTGTCTTGGAGACTCAGTTCACGGTTCATATTCAGGCAAGGAGCAGCCTTTAGTCCAAAAAATTCTGGGCAGATTTCAATCGCAGCTTCTGAGACCTGCTGGAGCTGTTAGCATTAATGACAAGTCACAAGAAACAGAAGAGTCCCCAAGCTCAGCTACCTGCTTTTCCACTTCTTATTAAGGAAATTTTATGCGTTTCAACTTTTTTTTTTTTTTTTTTTTTTTTTTTTTTTTTTTTTTTTTTTCATTTCCCTGGGAGAACAGACTGAGACAGAACTTATATGAGAGAACTTGGCAGAAAGGGAGTGGGAAAGGCTGTGTTAGTGCTAGGTGGGATGTTTGTCATCATGCGCTGTTAAGTGAACAAGTGAGCTTTGCTTCAGGAATAATAAGTCGGGTCTTACCCATTGCAGCTGAGCACTATCATCCGAAGGCTGCAGAGTCCAACTTCATTTCTCTAGGAGACAGAGCTCTAATAATTTTCCTGCGTTCCACCACAGCCGCAAGGGCAGTGCTGAAAGTGCCCTATCCCAGAGTAGTGTTATGGCCACGTGGTTAGGGCACTCTCTGCAAAGTGAGAGAAGAGGTTTTCAGCACCAGCACATTCCTCGGTTCCTGGGTGAGTTCACTAACCACGGAGGCCTCAGGGTAAGTTACCACCTACAATTCACCAGCTCTTCCTCCCCTAACAGTCACCAAACTGGAGGAAAATTCAAACTAAACCCTATTTTCAAAGTACTTACTCTAGATCTGGAGCTAAAATACCTTCCTTCCCATGCAATCTCTTGTTTCCTATGCATTCTCCATATCATAGTGTTTCACCTGTATAAACAGAGTTTAAATACAATTCCCATATTGCATTTGCTTCTTTTTCTGTGTTTCAGATTTACCTCCATCCCAGAGACATGTCCTGCTATGATCTGTGTCCTCCCACCCCATGTGGCCCAACACCTCTGGCCAACAGCTGCAACGAGCCCTGCGTGCGGCAGTGCCAGGACTCAACGGTGGTGATCCAGCCCTCACCTGTGGTGGTGACGCTGCCTGGACCCATCCTCAGCTCCTTCCCGCAGAACACAGCTGTGGGATCCTCAGCATCTGCAGCTGTTGGGAGTGCTCTCAGTACTGGGGGGGTCCCCATCTCCTCTGGTAGCTCCTCGGGATTGGGGAGCTTGGGCTATTCAGGCTTAGGCAGGGGGTACAGTCGTCCCTACCGTCGCTACAACACCTACCGCAGTGGCTTCTATGGGCCATGCTGAAGCCCCAAAGAAGACTCAAGAAGGAAGGACCAGAAATACTGAAGCAGGACCCAAGGACTTAGCTCATGGCCATGGTTTTGCAGACATGCTGTTGGATGCCCGCATGTCCACTGGCACTTAATGGAACTGTGGGAGCTTGGCGTCGCTTAAAATCAGGCCTCTGCTTGTCTTACTTCTGTTACAATTTGCCTTATGCTTCTGATCACATTTGGTTCGCTTATGCTTTGTTGTATTTTGCAATGACTTGGCAAAACATGGAAATCTTAGCAGTTGTTCTGCACAACTGAACTGATACAGTCCACTTTTAGGAAAAAAAAAAAAAAGGAAGATTACATTTTGTTGAAAGTGTCACTGTGAAAGGGATGGGTGGATACTGCCCTTACTGCACCCTGGCAATATGTTCCCTATAGTGTACGTTGCTTCCTTCCATTTCTCAGTCTCATTAAATTTGTGCTGCATCATACTCCAAGTCTCTTTGTGTTGCTTTCTGCTCCCAGCCCCTTTTCCAGCCTCCCTGCCTTGGAGCAGGTCTTGCTGCAAGTCTTCAGTGCCCAAAATACAATGCAAAATGCAGTGCAAAGGTGTTCGAGATAGTTGCCAGAGTGAGACACGTTTTTGATCTCTCTTATGGAAAAAGTTTTCTTTTCCATGTGAAGTGCAAAGTCCACTCTGATCTATTGCAACACCATCCATGTGCATCAATCCTAAGAACATTTTCTCAGGTTAGGTACAGATAACCTAGAATGAGTATGTCTCCTATCGTTGTATAAGCGTGTTTTTTCTTGCTTCTATTTACACCTTAAAAGTCCTTTGCTAGTTGCATTGCAAATACAAAAAAAAAAAAAAAAATAAAAATAAAAAATAAAAAAAAAAGTCCTTTAACTGTTTTAATATGGATTCTCTATGAATAAGTGTTTGTTTTGACAGGGATGCATTTGATAATGAACAAAAAAAATGGTGTAGAAAATCATTCGAGAAAGGAAACAAGCCATCCCTCGGAAGTGGAATAGGCTAATTTCAGGGAAAAGATTGCAGTGGGGAACTCCTAATCCTTCTGTAGACTTCATAGATAAGTGTACCTGTGCAAAAGATGGGACAGAAGACAGAGACATGGCAGCAGAACCTAGATGGGCATGAGGAACACTAGGAATTACAGGGATGAACCATTTTCTGAAGCGCTACATCTAGGTTTGACCTCAGTTTGGTGTATAAATAGGGTATGGAAGGAGAGGAAAAGAGGAGGAAGAGAAGACTGAATGGTGCTTTTGCCATCGAATTGGCCACTGACATTTGCTGGACTAGAAAGCAGATCTGAGAGAAAGATATTAAAACATTTAAAGATCTGACCCTTCCCCACAATTTCCTTATAAACTGGCTCCTGTCTGCTGTAGCCAGGAAATCTGAACTTTTGGGTCATTGCTTTCTTCTAGGTTTGTTGTCTGTATTGTTTTAAATATTGTTTTTCCATGGACTGGCAGCCTTAGTGCCTGTAGGGAAGAAGTCTGAAACAGTGGATGGCTCCATGTCCCATCTTCTGATGGAACTCACAGCCTATCCGTGATGTTCCTTGCTTGGAGCTGGTCTCTGTGTCTGCAAAGACTGATGCCGAACTGTAATTAAGCCTGAGAAAAGATGTTGACCCAGTTATATTGACTACAGTCATTAACAAAGCTAAATTAAAGGCAGCACATCAGTTCCATGAAATAATTCATATTTTCAAGGAGACGAATTTCTTAACAAACAACAGTAGAGACTGGAAAATTCATAGTTTGATATTATAATGTGGTAGAAGCCTAGTCAGAATTAAATGTGTGGCCGTCTAGACTGTGGAGAACTCATCCTTCATTTGCAGCTGTCTCCTATGGATGCCAGCCTATGTATCAACCTATAGATATCATATCTAGTAGGGCTGAGAAGCCAAAATTGCATTGTTTGGGAGGGGCTGGAAGCCCACACAGCCCTTGGTGTTGAGACTAGTACTTCTGAGAGCAGAGACATGACAGTGGCTAGTGAGAAGTTTCTTATTTTCTTAGTGAAAGGTTTCTTTGTTTCATTTAGTAGCAAAACTTCTCTAATTTGTTGCTAAAATGCATTGCAGGGTTACAGTGTTGCAGAGTCCTTTCCCTTCCTTTACCCTCTGAAAAGTCCTGCTAAGCGCTGCCCTGCAAACCCGTGGGCTCTTTGGCAGCCTGCTGGAAATAATACAGAATAATGCCAAATAAAACAGATTTCTGCAGGATAAGAAAGAACGAGGAGGAGCACGCACCTGCTCTGAGCAAAAGAGTGGCTAAGAGTTTCCTAAGTTTCTCAACTCACAGCTGATATATGTCTCTGTTTGCCTGGAAAGAGCCAAGTCTCATGCACGGAAGCAAGAGAACATCAATTGGCTGTGCTGGGCACTGAGATTTTGATGTCACCATCGGTAAAGATGTTTTTTGAGAGGAAATTTTGCAAACTTGAAAGCAGGCTGTGTGGTGTATAGAGGGATAATTAAAGAAGGAGGAAGACTGCAAAGAGTCCAAGCTTCTTGCCATTCTCAGGCTGTCTGAAGGAGCTGAGATATCCTTGCGCATCTACATGCTAGTTCCTGCATTCATCCCTTTTTGCTTATGGCAATCCTCCCACTAGTGAGTTTTTCTTTTGTTTACTGTTTGTGTTTATTACCTGGACTTCTCCCGGCATTGGATGAGAACCGCAAGCCACAGACTCCCTTTCATCTTTATGACTTGCAAGCTTCAAATATGCCTGGCTCCATTAAGTCGGCTTTGCCTTTCCAAGCTGTGCATGAGTCAAAATGCAATTTGCTTAGGAATTTTGTTGGCTCTTCAGCATTTTTGCCTTTCTGGCCTTTGGCGTTACCCCCTACTGACCCAGTGAGAGCTTTTAATTTAAGTCCTGAGTGTGCAATTTCTTCTCTGATAAATGACTGCAAAATTTAGGTTTGTTCTTCACAACATGTCGAGGAGCAATGTCCTAAAGCTGTCAGCTCTTGGGTGAGGAGATCAAGCAGGCTAATACGAGGCTTGGTCACCTTCAGGAGAGGACTTTGAATCTTCGATCTATCTATCTATCTATCTATCTATCTATCTATCTATCTATCTATCTATCTATCTATCCATCTATCTATCTATCATTTACCTATCTATCTATCTATCTATCTATCTATCTATCTATCTATCTATCATATCTTTTGATGAGTTCATTTTTAAAGTATATATTTCTGCTATGGTCTGTAGATTGCTACAGAGGGATATGTTTTCAACATTTTCCAACTACAGGGAGAGGTTTTTGTGTTGATAAAACCACTGGGAAATGACTGGTAAAWCTGAAGGGCTGATGGGGGCAGTATCTATATTATCACCACGGCAGGCAGTAGCCGATAACAAAAAAATAATTTTTAAACATTTGATTTTCTGTGTGGGCACAAATATCTATATTTTAAAGAAAAAAAAA
>NW_020455969.1:19704-24339 GCF_003342845.1 Nothoprocta perdicaria
TTTTTTTTTTTCCCCCCCGATAATGTAGTATTTGCATGTCTGAGCCACTAAAGAAAATGTGTTGGGAACTCTGAAGGTCTTTGTTCTTCAAAAGTGTACAATCAACATTTATTTCCCAGGAGATCTTCATGAATATACTCACAATTTAGAGACAATTTGCATGTCTCTAGAAAACTGATTAAAACAATTGCAGAAAGGAGACTGGAGTGCTAACCCTTGCCCTAAAGTCTGTTTATGTATTGCATTCACTACTTTTTAATCTAGAAATTGTCTTTGAAAAAGAAATTGAAATGTTACACATTGCAATGTTGTTTAAGACCATGCAAAATGAAGATAAAATGATTCGCTTTCAACAGAGGGGAAAAAAAGACGATGATCATTATATGTACTTTGCACTTCTGTAGGTAGTTAACATTAATTTAGAGTAAAATTTTGTATAATAATGAAAGACACAGTAGGGCAGAAGAATTACTATTCTTCTGAGCAAATGTAAAGCAACRTAAAATTATCTGGTGATTTAATGACATCTTAGGTAAGCTTGGGCAGAATGTGATGTGCTGATGTCTCTGCATCGTCTAAAATTCTCCTGCAGCCTCAGTCTGACCCGAAWTATTTTCCTGGAGTTAGATGAAGGGATAAAGCCAAAGCTAAGGCACACTCCTTCGATTAAGGAGCTGAAAAGCACAGTCTCTAAATTGAAAGCCTGTATCTCAAAGTCCTTCCTGGATTAAGCAATTAGATTGGGCCCTGATGCTCTTTAGTTCCATCTCCCAAGTCGAGGAAGTAAAACAATTGACTCTGGTGCCCAGCTTCCTGGGAGGGACCCTGGAAAGCAAATTAGTCCGGTTGGCTCTGGAAGAGCTGTTGGAGTCAGTTTGAGTTTTGGCATTCATGCAGTAGTCTGGCTATTTGAAAGAAATTTGATATATCAACCAAAATAGCAAAAATACAAAAATAGCAAAAATACCAACTCCTGGCCTTTTCAGACYTCTGCTTCTCAACCACTTGCACTCTCCAAAGGGGGACTGGGAAGTCATGGGGAGGAGTTTTTAATCATATACTTCTCACTTAATGTATGTACTCATCTATGTTGAATGACATGACACACATTGCATTTTCCATAGGATTCAAAGCAATTTCTTCAGCAACTCAGCTGGCCAGGAATTAACTGGACTCGTAAGATTTTAAGATAAAAGAAACTTCTGTGGTGGAAGGTATGCATTACAGCAAGGAAATTTAAATGTGTTAATAAATACAGACAGTGAGGAAAAAGCAGCTCATCAGCTGGGGATATTTTACATGCAAGAACCTYTAAAAAGTAAACAGCTCCCTGCACAAAGTACGTCTCAGGTCCTCAGGCACTCTAGGACACAGTATAAAAGCCACCGTGGTGTGAGAAGCTCTTATCCATTTCTACTTTCTCATCCTCGGTGGACAGGGTAAGTCCGATCTACTCRCGGTGTTTCTATGTCCCGAATTGTTGCGTTCTTCATACTTTATTTTTACATGTTCTTTGCTATAGTAATAGATTTATGTTCTTTATCAGGGTATAGAAAGACTTGCAAGGAGCTGTTTCCATAAAACAGCTGGTGTTTGAAGGGTAGTGAGTGCTGGATGAAAGATTTCTTAAACCGTTTTTAGACGGGTTACTCAGTTCGTATAGAGAGGGTGGAAGCTATTTGCTAATATAATAACTTTGGAAAAGGTTGGCTTCTGAGATGAGCATGAAGCTACTTTCTGCATAAGACTGATCGAATAGGAAATAAGGCTGAAGAATATGGGAAGATCGTATAAGAGTTGGGTAGAATTTTTGTTGCTTCAGAAATCAGCCCACCTGCAGGGAGGACAACAAGTTGCTGTCACACTTTTCAAGTTATGCTCCTTATTTCTAAGCACTCAGGGTGTTCCTGGACTCTGCAATCAACACTCAGTTTCTCCTGTTCCCCGGCATCTTAGAAGCACAGCGATATGACAAGAATTGCAACTCCTTTTGTGCATTTACCTCTCTGTTTTTCAGATTTACCTCCATCTCACAGACATGTCCTGCTATGATCTGTGTCCTCCCACCCCWTGYGGCCCAACACCGCTGGCCAACAGCTGCAACGAGCCCTGCGTGCGGCAGTGCCAGGACTCGACCTATGTGATCCAGCCCTCACCTGTGGTGGTGACGCTGCCYGGACCCATCCTCAGCTCCTTCCCGCAGAACACGGCCGTGGGATCCTCMGCATCCGCAGCYGTGGGAGATGCCCTCAGCACTGGAGGGGTTCCCATCTCTTCTGGCAGTTCCTCGGGCTTAGGCAGCCTCGGCTATTCGGGGCTTGGTGGCCTCTATGGACGGCCATACCGCCGCTACAACCGTCGCGGCAGCTGCGGGCCCTGCTAGAACCACCAAGGAAGGCATGAGCAGAAGCTTGGAAGCACCATAGAGGGGCAGGACTGAGGCCACGGCCATGGCCACGTGCTTGCTGACCACCCTGTTTTTCCCTAAGCTCTTGCAGCTGCAGGAGCTYGGCCTAATTTTAAAGATCAGGCCTATATATGTCTTAATTCTAGTATTTCTGGTTTAACACCTTTCTCTTGACTGATGCAGTAAGAAATTTGACTTGCTATAAACCATCATCTTTAGATGGAGGATTGGTTTCATTAACCCTGAACCTTATGCTTCCTGTGCTTCTCTTTCTGCTTTGCATTCTCATTAAAATCATGACATGTGTCACATGAGGAGGCGTCTGGTCTTTATCCCCTCCCTTCCTTTCCTCAGRGGAAGATTTGCTGCTCTGCAAGTTCAGTGCCAGGCAGATCCCTATAAAAATCACACTGCAACAGGAGATAACTCCAGCCATGAAGAGAGAAATATTTTATCTCCTCCGTCCTTAAACCTTGTTTTCTACAGCCATATCCTCAGTACAGCATCAAATAATTATTCCTGACTACGACTGAGGAAGAGAGATTTCAGAATATCCTGATTATATATTAAGAAATAAACAAACAAACAAACAAACAAAAACTCAGAAATCTATTTTTTTTCTGCTCAGCCACTTTGACTGGAAGGAAGGAGTATTTGCTAACAAAGAAGAGTAAATAGAAAAACAAAGAGAAAAAACCTCTAACAGACTAACGAAGCAAAGGGAAAAAGAACATGCAGGATCCTTCTTTGCCTTACTTATCAATCTGTGAATGCTGAAATTATGTAGTAATTGGCTGCTAAATTGCAAGGTGATTTTAAGGCCTCTGAGGTGTCACCAGAAATCCTCAGAGCAATAACAATTACCCAGAGCAGCTGACACACAGGGAAGATAATGATTTTTAAATTGCTCAACAAACATAAGTTCCCACAACGCTATTGATGCCTTAAGGATCCCAATTAAACTGTCATTACACATTTGGGGAAAAAGAGATTAAACGGGGCGTATTGTCCAACACATTAACGTGGCCTGAGACTGAGGTTTGCTCAGAGAGGAGGCTGAGGACAAATGGCTGAGAACAGAAGYTCTAAAGCAGAAGAAAAACAAACTTTTGATGTAGTATTTGTCTTGCCTTCTCTTGAAGCTGGATCCCACTGGAGAATCTGTAGAAATCACTTGCTCTATTTTACAACAAGTAAAGGCAGAAGAGTCAAAAAATTAGAAAATATCACTTGGTTTAAGTTAGTCTTGAACTAGACTCATTATGCTCTAAACTGCAGCAGTGGTTTAAGGGGAATACCTTGATTTATRTCACAGGTTTCAACTAGAAGCAGGCACCTTATGTGCTCTTGCTGTAAATGGAGTTGAGGAAGAGTTAGATAAGCCCAGAAACAGGTATCTAATTAAGTGTAATAAGTTCTACAGTACTGTAACTTTGACTCTAAAGTAAGCCCATGTGAGAAAGAAGAAGAAAAAGCAATTAAACCTGTTGCTTGCAATATATTGCAGGTTTCCTGTTATCCCAAGAAATATATCCCACTCCGGCAGGAAGAGAAACTCACTTTTTGCTGGAGGTCGTGTTTGTCTGCCTACCAGAAATTGTTTAACAGCTTTCAGTGATGATATTGTCATGTTCACTGTGATTATTGCTTTATCCAAACTCATCATGTAGCATGATGTCCATGTTACACCATCATGATTTCTTTAATCTTTGATCTTAATGAGCTAGTTAAATTTTTGGTATCATTGCAGTGATCTCATTGTAGTTTCCATACGCATTAAGCTGACTCCATACATTAACTCTTCCTTTCTTAAATTGCCCTAAATGCAGTAGTGTCAAGATTTTGTAAGAATCCTCTCCAGTTGACACCCATTCTGCCTTTACAGCCCACAAACAAGTAAAACTCAAGCTAGGAATAGCCAGGAATTTGTGTCCCTAGCTTGAATAACCAGAGCAAACTCRGTTTTCAAGTGATCACCATGCTGAGATCGTAGCGGCGTAGCGKCGTCCAAAGGTGCACAAGCCCCCCGAGCCCAGCGTGGCCCCGGTGCTGTAGAGCCCCCAAGCCCAGGAAGCCCTCAAAGGCGGGAGCTCCAGAGGACTCCTTGTAYGAGAGTCTGCAGTCCTTAATCATCTTTGTTGGCCTCCGCTACACCCTCTCTAGAAACTCCAAGGATTAGGGAGGCACCAGGAGAAGATCTCCAATGGTGCTCTCCAATGCCCACCACT
>NW_020455970.1:0-1419 GCF_003342845.1 Nothoprocta perdicaria
TCCGATCTGATCCGCTCCAATCTGATCCGCTCCGATCTGACCCGAGCTGCAATCTCCTTGGATCTGCTCCGATCCGCTCTAATCCGATCTGATCCCCTCCGATCCGATTCGATCTGATCCGCTCTGATCCACTTCGATGTGCTCCGATCTGCTCTGGTCTGACCCCCTCCGATCTGGTTTGCTCCACTCCAATCCGATCTGCTTGGATCCACTTGGATCCACTCCGATCCTCTTTGCTCTGATCCGCTCTGCTCCGATCCGCTTCGCTCTGATCCGATCCGATCCACTTGGATCTGCTCTAGTGCTCTTCGATCCGTTCCGATCCGATCCACTTAGATCCGCTCCAATCCGCCCCGATCCACTTGGATCCGCTTGGATCCGCTCCAATCCGCCCCGATCCACTTGGATCCGCTCCGATCCGCCCCGATCCACTTGGATCCGCTCTGCTCCGCGGACAAGGGCGGCTCGGCCCGGGGTTCGGCCCGGTGCGGGGGGGGGGGCCGGTTCGGGGGGGGCCCGGTTCGGGGTCCCGGTTTGGACGGTGTCGGTTTGGGTCGGTTCAGGAGGTCCCGGTTTGGAGGGTCCCGGCTCAGGAGGTTCAGTTCAACCCAGGGGGTCCCACTTCAGTTTGGGGGGTCCCAGCTCAGAAGGTCTCGGTTCGGTTCAGCTCAGGGGGTCCCGGCTCAGGTCCCGGTTCACTTTGGAGATCCCGGTTCACTTTGGAGGTCCCGGTTCACCTCGGTTCCGTGCTCTCAGCCTGCTTCAGGGGTCCGGAGGGATTTGGGGGGTCCCCTCTCAGTCCTGGTTCGGCTCAGGGGGTCCCGGCTCAGCCCAAGGGTTCAGTCCAGGGGGGGTTTGATTCGGTCCCGGTCCAACTTGCAGGTCCTGGTTCAGGGCGGGTCTCAGTCCGACGCGGGGGTCCCGGTTCGACGGGGGCCCGGATCGGTCCCTGTTTGGGGGCTCCCGGTTCGGGGCGCTCCTGCCTCAGTCCGGCGGGTCCCACTTCGGTCCCGGTTCGGTGCCGCGAATCCCGGGCGCTTTCCCGGCCTCGGGACCGGGAGCGCGAGAAAGCGACGGAAAAATCCGCCCCCCGCGGCGGTTCCGGCCGCGCTTCCCCCGCTCCCGAGGCGCTTCCAGGCGGGAATCCCGGGGCAGGAGCCGCCGCTTCCCGCGGGATCGGCCGCCCCTCTCGCCCTGTTTCGCTGCTCTTTTTGGGCAGGAAAATCCTGCGGCGACGTCGGAGCCTCTGGGAGCGGCCGGGAGCGGCGGGGCACAAAAGGGGCCGGGGCGCCGCGCCGCGCTCATTAGCATAAATTAGCATAGATTAGCATAGGCGCGGGGCGGGGGGGCGCGGGCCGGGCGGGCCGCAGCAGCGGAGCGCGAGCCATTCAAATAAATAATTAAAGTAATTAATTAAAT
>NW_020455970.1:1787-4042 GCF_003342845.1 Nothoprocta perdicaria
TCCCCATCCCATCCTGCTCCCATCCCATTCCCATCCCATCCCGCTTCCTTCCCCATCCCATCCCGCTCCCATCCCCATTTCATCCCGCTTCCAATCCACATCCCGCTCCCCAGCCCATTCACATCCTGCTCCCCATCCTGATACCATCCTTGTCCCCATTCCACTCCCATCCCATTCCCATCCCGCCCCTGTCCCAATCCCACTCCCATCCCATCCCTGTCCCAATCCCATTCCCATCCCATCCCACTTCCAATCCCCATCCCATTCCCCATCCCATTCACATCCTGGTCCGCATTCCACTCCCATCCCATTTCCATCCTTTCCCTGTCCCACTCCTATCCCATCCCGCTCCCCATCCCATTCACATCCTGTTCACATCCTGGTCCTCATTCCACTCCCATCTCATCCCCATCCTGCCCCTGTCCCACTCCTATCCCATCCCCATCCCATTCACATCCCCATCCCGCTCCCCATCCCATTCCCATCCCCATCCCACTCCCCATCCCATTCACATCCCACCGGACCCGCACTGGGGGGGCAGCCGGCACCAGCAGCACCAAACACCGGGAAACATCCCACCCCCCGGAATCTGCTCCGGCCGTTAATTCCCTGCTCCGGCCGTCGGCTCCGGCCGAGCTGCAGGAGCGGCCGGGAAGCGGGAAGCGCCCGGAGCCTCCGCGTCCCCTCCCAAGAAACACAGAGCGCCGCCGGGGCAGTTTTTAAAAAGAGCGATTTAATTTACACAGAAGTACTAAATGTACATAATTCTTTAAAAAAATCGTTATACACAATAAATACAGTACAAAATTATTTTATAGCACTATGTTGTGTCTCGAGCTGCGGGGATCCTCCGGATCCACTGGCGCCTCCGGAGGGTCCGGACCCGCTCCTTGATTTTGTGGGATTTTTGTGGATTTTTTTTTTCCTTTTTTTTTTTTTGTGTGTGTTTTTCCCTTCTCTGCGCTGGGGAAAAACCCCGGGTTTGACCCCAAACTGCAGCCCTTTCCCTGGGGCTGAAGGAGGTGGGAAAGGGCCGAGCGGGACGGCGGGAAGAGCCGGAGAGCACCCGGAGCATCCCGGTCCCCACGCTCCTTCCCGGTGCGGGGAACAGAACGGACACGAAACGAAAGCCAAACGCTTTAATATACAGTTTTTTCTCTTTTTTTATATATAGGTGGGTATATATAAAAAAAAAAGGAACCGCCGATTGGGGGGCGCCCGGGACCCCTCGTCCCTTATTGCTGCCCGGCTGGCGCTTGATCCCGGCGCAAAACAAGGGGAAAAAGGGAACAGGGAAGCGCGGCAGCGGCGCCGCCTCCGTTTGGGGGGCAAAATCCGTGGAGCGGGGCCATGGGAATGCTGCGGCGGCGGGAATGCTGCTCCAGCCCTTCCCGCTCCCGCCTTCCTGCTTTTTTTAAACGGAACGGCTTTTTATTCTCTTATTTTTCCTGCCTGCGGAAGGAGCCGGTGCCAAGCGAGCTCCGCGCCCTGCTCCCGGCCACATTCCCGGCAAATCCCGGCTGCTTTAAGGCCTCTTTTGGGTGAGGACGGCGGAGCCGGGAAGCAGGGGGATCCCGAACCCCCCTCGGCTTCCCGGCCTGCGGAAAAGGCAGGATCCGCGGGCGCATTCCCGGCTCCGGAGCGAGCGGAGGGATCAGTGCAAGGGTGAAGAGGAATACTGCTGCGGTCCGGAGGAATATCCCGGTCGCGGATGGGAGGGAGTCTCCCCTTTCCCAGCGCGCATTCCCGCTCACTCCACACGCACCCATAGGTGCCCAGCGGCAGGAATACGTGGGGACAAGCGGGAACGCGGCGGTGCCTTTCCCCCACAGAACCGGCACTTCCCGCATCCGCCGGGAGCAGGATGAGGAAAACGCCGGTTTTGGGGAGAAACTTCCCGATCTCGGTTCCGGCGGGCGACCAACCTGAGCCGGGGAGGAAGAGCCTGGAAAGAGGGAAAAGCCAAGCGGGCGCTCAGGAAGAGGGGAGGCCGAGCCGGGCTCCCAGCACTCCGCACGCGCTTCCCGGGATTAGTGTCTGTGCTGCCTTCCTGCCTCCGCTTCCCTTCCTCTGCTGCCCTCGGAGCAACGGGAGCGCGTTGGGAAACACCTCCGGAAGCGGACGGGGAAATAACTTAAAAGCGCGGATCAAGCCGGGGCGGCCGGGTCCTCTCCGCGCTCCGGCCGGCTCCGCGCTCCGGAGCGGGGCAAGAGAAAAGAGACCGGTCAGATATTCATAATTAGCCATTTGTTACA
>NW_020455970.1:5201-7564 GCF_003342845.1 Nothoprocta perdicaria
GCCGCGCGCGCCGCCCGCGCCGCCGACACGTACTCGTCTGCAAGGCAAACGCACGGCCGTCTGCACGGCGCTGCCACGCGGCGCCCGCTCCCACAGAGCCCCGCTCCCCGCTCGGCTCCGGATTGCCGCCGTGCAGCCTCCCCCACCGCACGGACCCTTCCCGGCGCCTTCACGTCACCCCAACGCGCCCACGGCGCACGAGCTTCACCCCCAAAGAGCCGCGGAGCGCGCCGCGAGCCCGGCCCGCACCTGGTTTCTCCTTGGCCAGCTGCTTGTCGAGCGCCAGCATGGTCTTCTCCTCCTGGATGAACATGCGGTCGATCATGACCATCTCGGCGGAGGGGCTGACGCGCTGCGGGGCGGCAAGGGGCGCGTGAGGGCGCGGGCGGCGCGGCGGGACGCCCGCGGCCCCGCGCGCGGCGGCCCCTTACGCGCGACTCCTCCAGCAGCAGCAGCCGGTACTTGTTGAGCATGGCCTGCGTGCGCCTCAGCAGCTGCGCCGACACCACCTCGAACTCCTCGTCCACTGCGGCGGGGGCGAGACGGGGCGGAGGGCGCGCGTTTTGGGGGCGGTCCGGGCGCGTTGCGGGCGCGCCGCCGCCCCGCCGTCGCTCACCCTTGCGGTAGTCGTGCGCCGAGGGCAGCGCGCCCTGGTACACGTGGTAGGGCAGCAAGCGCTGCAGCGCGTCCTCGAAGGAGCCGAAGGGCGTCTTGTAGTCGGGGTGCAGCACGGCGCCCTGCTGCTTGTGCAGCTGCTCCAGGAAGCTGCAGGGGGGACGCAGGGCGCTGGAGCGGGCGCCGGGCGCCGCGGTCCCGCCGCCCGCCGCGCGCCCCTTACCAGGCCTCTTTGCTGGGCTGCAGCGCCGGAGCTTTCTTCAGGCTTCCGAGCTTGCCGTCGTACTGGGGGGAGAGCGGGATGCGTGAGCGCCCCGTTTCCAGCACCCCGGGGGCGCCCCCGCCGGGAGTGGGAAGGGCGCGGGGAGCCGGGCGGATCCGGAGCCGGCGGGGTCCCCAGGGACGGGGGAATGGGGTGGGAATGGGATGCCGCGGGTGCTGCCGGCGTTTGCCCGCGGGAGGCAACAGCCGCGGGGAAACGGGGCGCGTTTTTCCCAGGAAAAGCGCCGCTTTGGGCCCCGACTCACCAGCTGCGGCGCCTGCACGGGCGCGGCGGGCAGGAGCTGCGAGAGGCCCTTGCCCACCACCTGGATCTGCAGCGGCGCCTTGGCCAGGCTCAGCGCCGGCACGGAGCTCATCCCGGCGGCCTTGGGCTGCGCGGGGCACAGAGAGGGGCTGTGGGGCACGGCGGCGCCCGGGCACGGACGGCTCGCGGGCACGTCGAGGCCGGCGCGGCCACGGGCCCCTTCCTGGAGCTGCAGCTCGGCCTTAAATTCCCCTTCCCATCTGTAATTCCCGAAATCGGCAGCAGCAGCCTCCGCTCGGCAATAACTAACTGGATAAGAGCAGCGATTCCCAGCGGGTTTCCCTCCCCGAAGGTGCCGTTAGCACCGACGGCAGGAATTATTTTGCGGGCGCCTTCGGAGGCTTGCGGAGCTCGGGGCCAAATCCCCGGCAAGGTCCAAGGAGTCGCGGCAAGGAATTCCCCAAAGGAGCCGCAAAGGCAGGGATTCGCCTGCCCCGGAACGGGCACAGGGGCGGGAAGGGGATGGGAAGGGTCCTGATGGGCCCCGAAACGGGCACGGGGGTGGGAAGGGGATGGGAAGGGTCCTTACAGGTCCCAAAATGGGCACGGGGGTGGGAAGGGGCTGGGAAGGGTCCTCACCTGCCCCGAAATGGGCATGGGGGCAGGAAAGGGTCCTCACAGGTCCCAAAATGGGCATGGGGGGCAGGAAAGGGGCTGGGAAGGGTCCTCACCTGCCCTGAGATGGGCACCGGGGCAGGTAGGGCTGGGGAAGGGTCCTCACGGGCCCCGAAACGGGCATGGGGGCAGGAAAGGGTCGTTATGGGCCCCGAAAGGGGCATAGGGGTAGGAAGGGGCTGGGGAAGGGTCCTCACGGGCCCTGGAATGGGCACGGGGGCAGGAAAGGGTCCTCACCTGCCCCGAAAGGGGCACGGGGGTAGGAAGGGGCTGGAAAGAGTCCTCACGGGCCCTGAAATGGGCACGGGGGCGGGAAAGGGTCCTTATGGGCCCCGAAATGGGCACGGGGGCACGTAGGGCTGGGGAAGGGTCCTCACGGGCCCCGAAACGGGCATGGGGGCAGGAAAGGGTCCTCACGGGTCCCAAAATGGGCACGGGGGCAGGAAAGGGTCCTCACGGGTCCCAAAATGGGCACGGGGGCAGGAAAGGGTCGTTACGGGCCCCAAACGGGGCACGGGGGCGGGAAGGGGCTGGGAAGGGTCCTCAC
>NW_020455970.1:9778-17298 GCF_003342845.1 Nothoprocta perdicaria
GCGGGCTGGCTCTGCGCGCCCGCCAGCGGCACGGGCACGCGGCGGAGCGCCGGCTGGCCCACCTGGATGGGCGCCGAGAGGATGTGCGCGGTGCCGGGCGCGTTGGGCGACGCCAGCACCGGGCCCAGGTTGAGCTGCCCGGCCAGGTTCTGGTTGGTGAGGATCTGCGCCGGCAGCGCCGGGTTGGCGATGAGCTGCGCGCCGGCGCCCTGGCTCGTGATGATGTGCGCCGGCGCGGCGGCGTGCGACGCCGCCAGCAGCTGCCCGCCCACGCCGGCCGGCAGCGCCGAGAGCTGCGGCGGCAGCTGCACGGCCGAGGCGCCCGGCAGCAGGAACTGGTTGACGGCCTGCGGCACGTGCTGCGCCGGGATGACGATGCTGCTGCCCTGGTTGAGCAGCTGCACGCTCATGGGCTTGCTGAGCGCCGGCGGCTGCGGCGGCGGCGGCTTGAACACGTTGGCGGGCAGCGCCGGCGGGAAGCCCGACAGCACCACGTTCTGGCCCGCCTTGAACGTGAGGTTCTGCTGCGCCTTCTGCTGCTGCTGCTGCTGCTGCGGCTGCGGCTGCAGCGCCGCCTCGCCGGGGATGGCGAGCGCGGCGCCGGGCGAGCCGAAGGGCTTCGGCGTCAGCTGGTAGAGCTTCTGCTGCAGCACGCCCGCCGGCTTGGGCTGGATGGGCGTGGGCGTGCGGTGGATGATGACGTTCTGCGCCGGCACCAAGGGGCTGCTGAGGCTGGAGGTGACGGCGAGCGGCTGCGCGGGCGGCGCGCCCGCCACGCCGCCGAACACGGAGCTGCCGTTGAGCGTCGTGGTGGCCACGGCCGGCAGGTTCTTCTGGATGACGAGCCCGGCGCTCTGCGGAGACACCCCGGCCGAGGCCAGCGTCACCTCGGGCGCCGTCTGCGCGATGTAGCTGCCCACGGGCACCGTGGCCACCGGCGAGGGCTGCACCTGCTTGGCCAGGAGCTGCTGCGCCGGCTGGTTGATGGCCATCACCTGCTGCCCCACCACCTGGATGGGCCCGATGCCCAGCGCGCCGCCGGGGCTGCCGTTGGGCAGGCCCTGCAGGTTGGGGATGGGCTGGATGGTGACGTTGCCGATGCCGACCTGCTGCAGGAAGGGCTGCACGCTGATGGCCTTGTTGACCACGTCGGCGCCCACGGGCTGCTGCACCAGCGCCTGGTGCGTGAGCACGGCGGGCGGCTGCAGGCCCAGCAGGTCGGCGCCGCCGGAGAAGATCTGCGGGGCGCCCTCGGGCGCCGCCTGCACCACGGGCTGCAGCGTGGGCAGCTGGAAGGAGCCCAGGTCCAGCTCGGCCTCGGCCTCCAGCGTCTGCTCCGTGATGTTGGCCTCCTGCAGGCTCTGCTGCAGGATGTCGCAGGGCTGCTCGGCGCCGGCGCCGGCGCCCGCCGGCGAGCCCAGGATGTCATCTTCCAAGAAGTCCAGGTCCACGCTGGGCGCCGGCTGGCTCTGCTCCGCGCTCAGGTGGTTGCCCGAGGGCTCCTGCACGTGCAGCTGCAACGGGGGAGAGCGCGCCGTGAAGGCCGGCGGCTCCGCGCGGCACCGGGAAGCGGCGCCCGGAGCGGGGAGCGCGGCGCGCTCCGGCTCCAAGGGCAGCTTCGGAAGCGGCCGCTCCGCTTTGCTGGCGGCCGGCAGCGAAACGCAGGCGGCGGAGGGACGGGGCGCCTGGGAAGGGGGATTTTGGGGACGTTTCCGCTGATTCCGGCTGCCCCGGGAGCAGCTGAGGGCAGGGATTGTGGTTTCCCAACCCATTTTGGCTGCCAACACTCCTCCAAGCCCATCCAGAGGGGCCAGGGCACCTTTTCCTCGGCTTTCACCTTGGCCCGCGAGGCTTTTCCCGCGTTGGGAAGAGAAAACGGGGCTTTTCGCGGGCACGCGGAAGGGATGCGCCGCCCCCGCATCGCGGGGCTCGGGCTCCACGACCCTTGGGGAATCAGCCCTGCATCCTACCGACTCACCTCGGAAAACGGATGGGGAAAAAAAAAATGAAAAGCAGGAAAAAAAAAACAAAAAGGAGGAAAAAAGGAAAAAAAAAAAAGGCTTGCAAAATAAAAATAATAATTAAAAAAAAACACACAAAAAATGAGGTTTCTAAACTAGCATTCCCCAAGTATAAGGCAAAAAAAAATACATACCCCAGCACCTTCAAAAAAGGCACTGGCTGCATCTCCTGTGTTGTCCAGGAGATCATCACTGTCAATCTGGAATTAAGAAGACTTCGTTTTACTTCCTTTCAGCGGAGGATGCAAAAGAAAAAGCGCTCGGAGCGCGGCCGGGCGCCGGAATCCGAGAAAGTGCCCCAAAAGGTGCCGGGAAAAGGCGGCTGCGGGGGCCCCGGGGACGCTCCCGTGGTTTAGGGGATCCCTGCGGATGCTCCGGGCCGCGCGGCTCCGCTCACCTTTTCGGATCCATGCAGGAAGTCGTTGAGGGCCTGGGGGTCGCTGCAAGGCAACGGGGAGGCGGGTTAGGGCGGCGGAGGGTCCCGCGGGAAGCGCGGCGGATCCCGCGGGAACGCCGGCGCGCGGGATGCCGCCGGAACGCCGCCGCCGTGCCCACTCACCAGATCACGTCGAGCAGGCACCGGCCGTCCTCATCGTCCATGTCAACTGCGGAGAGGGCAGAGAGGGGCGTCAGCGGCCGCATTCCCCTCGATCCCGGCCTTCCCGCGGCCACGGGAGCCCGCCTTCCCGCCGGGAACGCCGGGCTGCCCCCTGCTCCCTTCGGCCTGCATTGCTCTGCCTTATATAGTAACCGCCGGCGGCTCCCACCGTGCGCTTTCCCGGGATTTCTGCCGCTCGCCGCCGGAGCCGGGGAGCAGCCGGGGACGGAGCCGCCGCGGCGCAGGCCCCACATTCCCACCCGCGTCAGCGCCCGCTCCCAGGGATGCCGGGAAGGAGATCCCGGCGCGGCCTCGGGATCCGGGGATCCGGAGCCGAGTGCTTTCCCACGGGACGCAGCGGGAACGCCGGGACACGGCCCCTTTGGGCGCTGCCGTCGGAAGCGTCGGCCGCTCCGTGCTCCGTCGCGCGCCCCATCCCGTTGCGGGATCGGCCCCGCAGCGCCAGGAAAAGCCTCTGGGAAGCACGGACCGAACGGGAGCGATCCCGAGGGAAAACGCCTAACTGGGCGCCCGCGGAGGGCTTTAGGAAAGCGGGAAAACACACTTTCCCACTCTGGGAAAGCGGGAAAACAATCCCAAATCTGTGAGGTTTCACCTCGAACCAGCTCGGGAGCAGGGAGCCGAGGGCACGGACCTGCCCATTCATCCGTTATCCCGTTATCCGCTATCTTTTCCTCTGTTTTCCTCTTTTTCCCTATTACGCGGAGGAAGGCGGGTGGCAAAGCCCGGCGACAAAGCGACTTACAGCCCCCAAAACCCCCAAATCACCAATTCCCGTGGGGAATGCCGCGGGAGCCGAGGAAACCCCCGCCTCAGCGCGCCGGCTCCGGCTTCCGGGAATGGCCGCCCCGCATTCCCGCGGAAATCCAGCCGGACGAAGACGGTTCCTCCGCGCGCGAGCGATAAACTCGGGATCCGGAGCAGATCCCGCCATCCCCGCCGCGAGTCGGCTGCACTTGGCCCCCGTGCGCACAATTCCCAAATCCCACGTTTTTCTTTCCCATGATCCATTCCAACCTGCAGCTCCTTCCCTGACCCCTCAAGCGGCGGAAACCCTTTGGAATGGGGAGACGGCGGCCACGGATGAAGATGAGGATTCCTCGGAGGAGGAAGGGCGCCATCCCACGGCATTCCCGGCCTCCGGACACGCAGCGATATCCCCACTTTGTCCCCGCACGGGAAGCCGGCGCGGCGCTCCGGAGCGAACGGGAAAACCCCATTTCCCATTTGCCGGAGCGGCCAACGCGAGCGGAGCCGTCGGAGCGGGGACCTGCCCGGAGCCTCCCCGTCCCGGCTCTTTGTTTTCCCACCCTATCTCCCTCCTCCTCTTCGGATTAACCCTTCCCAGCACCGGGATCGCGGCCTCTTCCCAGTGCCGGCACGGGACAAATAACAGCGGATACCCCCGAAAGGAAGCGGCGGATCCAGGGACAGCGGGATACGGATGGGATCCCTCGGTGCTCCCCTCGTGCCGTTCCACCACGCGGGAGAGATTTTCCCATCTTCTTCCCGGGGGATATGCAGGGAAAACCGGGATCTTCAGGGAAAATCGGGATCGTCAGGGAAAACCGGGATCGTCAGGGAAAACCGGGATCGTCAGGCTTTCGACACCCGGGCGTGCTATCATAATCATTAACATCAGCCTTGCCACCGTTTTCCTAAAATCTCCGCCGGTTGGGAACAACCTTCCAAAGCGATTCCGTTGGAGGAAAAAAAAAACCCAAAAAACGTGGAAATACAGAGCTTTAAAGGGCCATTTTGGGCTGAACTGGCCTCAAATTCCTCCCGCGTTGGGAATGGCGGCGCCAACATCGTCCCCGCGTCGGAGCCGGCAGCGCTTCGGAAATTCCAGCCACGAGGAAGCCCAGTTCCCAACTTCCGCCGCCACCAGAAGGGCCGATTTCCTTAAGCTCCGCCGAAAACAGGACAAAATTCCACATTTTTGGTTACGTAAGGGGCAACGGCCGCATTTTTGAGCGGACTCCAGGAGTTCCGATCCCACGAATCGCCGGCGCACAAATAAAACGGGAGGCGACGCTTTTCCATGCAAGGTTCTCCTAAGGAATTCCAGGGCGTCCGCGCTCTGCTCCAGAGGCGCTTCCTTCGGGAGAGCTTGGCTCCATGAGCGGCTTCCCCATCCAGGCCGCACGGGGAGGGAAAAGATTTTTCCAGACTCTTTTAGGAAGGATTCTCGAGCGGAGAAAGCCAAAAAAAAGGGAAAACGGAGACTTTTAAGCAGGAATTTTGGATCCGTATCCCCCGTATTCTCAGTCGCGTGCCAGGAGTTGGAAGCTTTTTATCCCCGCCGCCGGATGGAGAATCCCAGAAAAAAGCCGCATCTGGGAAGGGACAGGAAGAAAACTGGAACTCCGGGTCGGCCTCAGCGCCGCTGCCACCGGAACGCCCCAAAACGGCTGCAACGGCCCCAAAACGGGCGCGGGAGGCGGCGGCCTCCCCTCCCCCGGCAGCGCCGCTTCCTCGGAGCCTTTTCGCTGGAAATCACTTCCAGACTCGCATTCCCGCGGCGGGAGCAGGGATGCGGTGGGAGCGGGGCGGGCCGCCGCGCCGCGCGTTCCCAATCCCGCGCTCCGCTGCCATCCGTGTTCGCTCTCCTCCGGGGCGCTACGGAGGGAATTCGGCAGCTGGGGATGGGATCTCGGAGACGGAAAATCCCGCGCATCCCTGATCCGCAGGGAACGTCCCAACCTGGCAGGGATTTCCAGGTGCCAGGCCCCTGATGCGCCGGAATGGGCAAATTTATAGGAATGCACTTTTTTGGTAAATAAGGGTGGAGGGCAGGTTCCGAAGGGAGGAGAACATGGAGAAACATGGAGAAACACGGAGACAGTCCCGCCGGGAATGAGGTCCGAGCTCGGAGCATCCCCTTGGAAGCGGCCGCCCAAGAAGTCGATGGTTCCTAGTGATCCCCGGGACAAAGCGACCTGCGAGGAGGCGGCTTTCCCGCAGCTCCGTGCTGCTCTCCCGGAATTCGCCCGGAAAAACTCCCGGCTTCTTCCCAGTGTCAGGCTCCGTGGCGTGGATCCGTGGCCTTTTCCACCTGGAACATCTAGGGAAGCATCCCGGGCTCCCCAGGCAATGGAAAGGAAGGGATGGGCGGCGCTTCCCGCTCCGGGGCCCGTTCCCGCGGGATGGGGCGCCGAGGGGACGCGCCTCGGCCGCCCGCTGCGGATCGGCGGCCAAATCCTGCGGTTAATTCCTGCAGCGCCGCATCCCGGCGCGCCGATGAGGATTCTCTTCCAGGAGGAAGAGGCCGGAGCTCCCGGAGAGGCCGCCCAGGGCAGCGGGAATCCGAGCAGGAGGAAGCGGCATTCCCGGCGGTGGCTCCGGATGCTCCCGCAGGCTCTTTCCTGGCGCGGATCCTGAGGCAGCGTCCGGATCCGCACGCGGCGAGGAGCGGGACGGCGCGGGGATGCGCACGGACGCCCTTCCCTCCGCGGGATCCCACGGGAAACGCGAGGCCGCCGCAGAGCCGCAAATCCCGCCGAGATGCGGCGGGATCCAGGTTTCCAGAGGAGAAACGGGAATCTGCGCCCTCCGCGCACCCCGCCCAGCCCCACGGACGGGAATCTGCCGCGGATTCGCTCGGCATTCCCGTTCACGGGAATCTCCGGGGCGGCAGCGCTCCCGCGCATCCCTGGCAATTCCACACGTCGCGGCGCGGGAATAAAGGCGGCGCTCGGCGTTCCGGCAGGGAATGCCGCGATAATCCCGGGGATCGAACAGCCAACGGGATCCAAGGGAGCGGCGGGAGGACGGGACCCCCGCGACACCCCCGGTTTGGGCCAAAAACCCCGACTTTGGTGAACGTCTCCAGTTTTGCAAACACCCCCGACTTTCGCAAATAACCCCGATTTTGGCGAATATCCCCGATTTTGGCGAATATCCCCGATTTTGGCGAATGCCTCCGATTTTGGCGAATGCCTCCGATTTTTGCAAACACCCCCAATTTTTGGCAAATGCCCCCAGTTTTGCAAACGCTCCCAATTTTGCAAATACCCCCAGTTTTGGAGAATACCCCCGAGTTTTGTCAATGCCTCCAATTTGGCAAATACCCTCCAATTTGGCAAATACCCCCAATTCTGCAAATACCCCCAATTCTGCAAATACCCCCAATTCTGCAAATGCCCTCAATTTTGCGATTACCCCCAACTTTGCAAATACCTCCAATTTTGGCGAATACCCCCGACTTTGGCGAATACCCCCAATTTGGCAAAAGCCCCCCAATTTTGGCAAATACCCCCAATTTTGGCAAATACCCCCAATTTTGGCACATCAGGCTGCCCCAGAGCGGCACGGGGCACGCGGGGACACGGGACGGCGCTCGGGCCCGGGCTGTTTGCAGCGCTTTGGGGACCCCCCGTTTCACCCCGTTTCGCACCGTTTTGCACCGTTTTCAACACTTTGGGGACACCCCGTTTCACCCCATTTCGCACCGTTTGCGGACACCCCGTTTCACCCCGTTTCGCACTATTTGCAGCACTTTGGGGACACCCCGTTTCAGCCCGTTTTGCACTGTTTGCAGCACTTTTTGGACACCCCGTTTCAGCCCGTTTGCGGACGCCCCGTTTCAGCCCGTTTGCACCGTTTGTGAACACCCCGTTTCACCCTGTTTGGCCCCGTTTGCAAACACCCCGTTTTGCACCGTTTGCGTACACCCCGTTTGGCCCCGTTTGCAGACACCCCGTTTCACTCCGTTTGTGGACAGCCCGCTTCGCCCTGTTTGCACCGTTTGAGACACCCCGTTTTGCCCCGTTTGCGGACACCCCGTTTCACCCCATTTGGCCCTGTTTGCACCGTTTGCAAACACCTCGTTCGGCCCCGTTTGCAAACACCCCGTTTCACCCCGTTTGCACCGTTTG